>NC_069501.1:92066721-92167550 GCF_027579735.1 Bombina bombina
GGTTCCCACAAGTAAGGATGACGCCGTGGACCGGACACACCAATGTTGGAGAAAACAGAATTTATGCTTACCTGATAAATTACTTTCGCCAACGGTGTGTCCGGTCCACGGCCCGCCCTGGTTTTTTAATCAGGTCTGATGAATTATTTTCTCTAACTACCGTCACCACGGTACCATATGGTTTCTCCTATATATATTTCCTCCTGTCCGTCGGTCGAATGACTGGGGTGGGCGGAGCCTAGGAGGGACTATATGGCCAGCTTTGCTGGGACTCTTTGCCATTTCCTGTTGGGGAAGATATCCCACAAGTAAGGATGACGCCGTGGACCGGACACACCGTTGGAGAAAGTAATTTATCAGGTAAGCATAAATTCTGTTTTCTTACCTGAAAATTTTTAAAATTGACTTTCTTTTCTAAATTGCGGGCTGTTAGGCTCGCGGGAGCGCGAAATGCTATAATTTATTGCGTCATTTTTGGCGCGAGAATCACGTTTGTTGACGTAATGACATCATTTCCGGCATCTTAGTTGGCGCCAGATTTTTGACATTATTTAAGTCATTATTTCTTTTTGCTTCTGGTTTCCAGAGGCTTATTCTGCATTTTTTCCCATTCCTGAAACTGTCATATAAGGAAATTGATAATTTTGCTTTATGTGTTGTTTTTTCTATTACATATTGCAAGATGTCTCAATCTGACCCTGTCTCAGAATCTACTTCTGGAATGCTGCTGCCTGATGTTGGTTCTACCAAAGCTAAGTGCATTTGTTGTAAACTTTTGGTAACTGTTCCTCCAGCTGTAGTTTGTGTTGTCATGATAAACTTTCAAAAGCAGACAATATTTCCATTAGTAGTAATCGATTACCTGTTGTTGTTCCTTCAACATCTAATGTTCAGGATATTCCTGTTAATGTTAGAGAATTTGTTTCTAATTCTATTCAGAAGGCCCTGTCTGTTATACCACCTTCTAATAAACGTAAAAGGTCTTTTAAAACTTCTCATAAATTCGATGAATTTTTAAATGACCGACAGCATTCTGATTTATCTATCTCTGATGAGGATCTCTCTGGTTCAGAAGATTCTGCCTCAGATATTGACACTGACAAAACTTCATATTTATTTAAAATGGAGTATATTCGTTCTTTATTAAAAGTGATGTTGATTGCATTAGATATGGAGGAGACTAGTCCTCTTGATATTAAAACCAGTGGTTTCTCCTGTTAAGTGTAGTCAGTCCACGGGTCATCATTACTTCTGGGATATTAACTCCTCCCCAACAGGAAGTGCAAGAGGATCACCCAAGCAGAGCTGCTATATAGCTCCTCCCCTCTACGTCACACCCAGTCATTCTCTTGCACCCAACTAATAGATAGGATGTGTGAGAGGACTGTGGTGATTATACTTAGTTTTTATATCTTCAATCAAAAGTTTGTTATTTTAAAACAGCACCGGAGTGTGTTGTTCCTTCTCAGGTAGAATTTGAAGAAGAATCTACCTGAGTTTTTGGATGATTTTAGCCGGCGTAGCTAAGATTCATTTTGCTGTTCTCGGCCATTCTGAGGAGTGAGGTAAACTTCAGATCAGGGGACAGCGGGCAGGTTCACCTGCAAAGAGGTATGTTGCAGTATATTATTTTCTGAGGAATGGAATTGACTGAGAAAATACTGCCAATACCGATATAATGTAAGTTCAGCCTTAAATGCAGTAGTAGCAACTGGTATCAGGCTGTTATGTATATATGTTTACACTTCAGTATTCTGGGGAATGGCACTTCACTGGGATAATACTATATGCATATAACTTTTAGCCTAACTTGCAGTGGGAACGTCTAGCAACAGGCTGTTTAATGACATTTCATGTTATTTGATTTTAAACGTTTTGCTGGCATGTTAAATCGTTTAATTATCTGAGGTACTGGGTGAAAAATTGTTTTGGGCACTGTTTTTCCACTTGGCTGTCGTTTATTTTAATTTAAGACAGTTTACTGAACTTCCCTCACTGCTGTGTGTGAGGGGGAGGGGCCTATTTTGGCGCTTTTGCTACGCATCAGAAATTCAGTCACAAGTCTGTTTCTCTCCCTGCATGATCCGGATCGTCTCTACAGAGCTCAAGGGTCTTCAAAAATTATTTTGAGGGAGGTAATCACTCACAGCAGACCTGTGAGATTGTGCTTTGACTGTGATAAAAAACGTTATATTTTGTACATTTTTTTCTGCTATTAAGGGTTAGTTATCCATTGCTAATGGGGGCAATCCTTTGCTAAATTTATGCCTTTACCGGGAAAAATTTGGTTTTTATAATTTCTCCGGTTCATTGTTATTCAACTGTCATAGTTTTTTTCTGTGCTTCTTAAAGGCACAGTGCGTTTTTTCATATTACTTGTAAATTGAGTTGAAAAGTATTTCCAAGCTTGCTAGTTTAATTGCTAGTTTGTTAAACATGTCTGACTCAGAGGAATATCTCTGTGCTATATGTGCAAAAGCCAAGGTGGAGCCCAATAGAAATTTATGTACTAATTGCATTGATGCAACTTTAAATAAAAGTCAATCTGTACAAATTGAACATCATTCACCAAACAACGAGGGGGAAGTTATGCTGACTAACTTGCCTCACGTGTCAGTACCTGCATCTCCCGCTCGGGAGGTGCGTGATATTGTAACGCAGAGTACTTCAGGGCGGCCATTACAAATCACACTACAGGTCATGGCTAATGTTATGACTGAAGTTTTGTCTAAATTACCAGAACTTAGAGGTAAGCGAGATCACTCTGGGGTGAGAACAGAGTGCGCTGATAATATTAGGGCCATGTCAGATACTGCGTCACAATTTGCAGAACATGAGGACGGAGAGCTTCAATCTGCAGGTGACGGATCTGATCCAAATAGAGTGGATTCAGACATTTCAAATTTTAAATTTAAACTAGAAAACCTCTGTGTACTGCTAGGGGAGGTATTAGCGGCTCTGAATGATTGTAACACCGTTGCAATCCCAGAGAAATTATGTAGGCTGGATAGATACTATGCAGTACCAGCGAGTACTGACGTATTTCCTATACCTAAGAGGCTTACAGAGATAATTACTAAGGAGTGGGATAGGCCCGGTGTACCCTTTTCCCCCCCTCCTGTATTTAGAAAAATGTTTCCAATAGACGCCACCACACGGGACTTATGGCAGATGGTCCCTAAGGTGGAGGGAGCGGTTTCTACTCTGGCTAAGCGTACCACTATCCCGGTGGAGGATAGCTGTGCCTTTTCAGATCCAATGGATAAAAAATTAGAGGGTTACCTTAAGAAAATGTTTGTTCAACAAGGTTTTATATTGCAACCCCTTGCATGTATTGCGTCTGTCACGGCTGCGGCCGCATTTTGGTCCGAGTCTCTGGAAGAGACTCTTGACTCAATAACTATAGATGAGATTTCAAATAAGCTTAAAACCCTTAAGCTAGCTAATTCATTTATTTCAGATGCCGTAGTACATTTAACTAAACTTACGGCTAAGAATTCCGGATTCGCCATTCAGGCACGTAGAGCACTGTGGCTAAAATCCTGGTCAGCTGATGTTACTTCTAAATCTAAATTACTTAACATACCTTTCAAAGGGCAGACCTTATTCGGGCCCGGTTTGAAAGAAATTATCGCTGACATTACAGGAGGTAAAGGCCATGCCCTGCCTCAAGACAGAGCCAAACCTAGGGCTAGGCAGTCTAATTTTCGTGCCTTTCGTAACTTCAAGGCAGGAGCAGCATCAACTTCCTCTGCACCAAAACAGGAAGGAGCTGTTGCTCGCTACAGACAAGGCTGGAAACCTAACCAGTCCTGGAACAAGGGCAAGCAGGCCAGAAAACCTGCTGCTGCCCCTAAGACAGCATGAATTGAGGGCCCCCGATCCGGGAACGGATCTAGTGGGGGGCAGACTTTCTCTCTTCGCCCAGGCTTGGGCAAGAGATGTCCAGGATCCCTGGGCGTTAGAGATCATATCTCAGGGATATCTTCTGGACATCAAAATCTCTCCCCCAAAAGGGAGATTTCATCTTTCAAGGTTGTCAACAAACCAAATAAAGAAAGAGGCGTTTCTACGCTGTGTACAAGATCTTTTGCTAATGGGAGTGATCCACCCGGTTCCGCGGTCGGAGCACGGACAGGGGTTTTACTCAAATCTGTTTGTGGTTCCCAAGAAAGAAGGAACCTTCAGACCAATCTTGGATTTAAAGATCTTAAACAAATTCCTAAGAGTTCCATCGTTCAAAATGGAAACTATTCGGACAATCTTACCCATGATCCAAAAGGGTCAGTACATGACCAAAGTGGATTTAAAGGACGCTTACCTTCACATACCGATTCACAAAGATCATTACCGGTATCTAAGGTTTGCCTTCCTTGACAGGCATTACCAGTTTGTAGCTCTTCCATTCGGATTGGCTACGGCTCCAAGAATCTTCACAAAGGTTCTGGGCGCTCTTCTGGCGGTACTAAGACCGCGAGGAATTTCGGTGGCTCCGTACCTAGACGACATTCTGATACAAGCGTCAAGCTTTCAAACTGCCAAGTCTCATACAGAGTTAGTACTGGCATTTCTAAGGTCGCATGGGTGGAAGGTGAACGAAGAGAAAAGTTCTCTCTTTCCACTCACAAGAGTTCCCTTCTTGGGGACTCTTATAGATTCTGTAGAAATGAAGATCTACCTGACAGAAGGCAGGTTACCAAAGCTTCAAAATGCTTGCCGTGTCCTTCATTCCATTCAACACCCGTCAGTGGCTCAATGCATGGAGGTAATCGGCTTAATGGTAGCGGCAATGGACATAGTACCCTTTGCACGCCTACATCTCAGACCGCTGCAATTGTGCATGCTAAGTCAGTGGAATGGGGATTACTCAGATTTGTCCCCTACTCTGAATCTGGATCAAGAGACCAGAAATTCTCTTCTATGGTGGCTTTCTCGGCCACATCTGTCCAGGGGGATGCCATTCAGCAGACCAGATTGGACAATTGTAACAACAGACGCCAGCCTACTAGGTTGGGGCGCTGTCTGGAATTCCCTGAAGGCTCAGGGATCATGGACTCAGGAGGAGAGTCTCCTTCCAATAAACATTCTGGAATTGAGAGCAGTTCTCAATGCCCTTCTGGCTTGGCCTCAGTTAACAACTCAGGGGTTTATCAGGTTTCAGTCGGACAACATCACGACTGTAGCTTACATCAACCATCAAGGAGGGACAAGAAGCTCCCTAGCGATGATGGAAGTATCAAAGATAATTCGCTGGGCAGAGTCTCACTCTTGCCACCTGTCAGCGATCCACATTCCTGGAGTGTAGAACTGGGAGGCGGATTTCCTAAGTCGTCAGACTTTTCATCCGGGGGAGTGGGAACTTCATTCGGAGGTCTTTGCCCAAATACTTCGACTTTGGGGCAAACCAGAGATAGATCTCATGGCGTCTCGCCAGAACGCCAAGCTTCCTTGTTACGGGTCCAGGTCCAGGGACCCGGGAGCGGTCCTGGTAGATGCTTTGACAGCACCTTGGACCTTCGGGATGGCCTATGTGTTTCCACCCTTCCCGATGCTTCCTCGATTGATTGCCAGGATCAAACAGGAGAGAGCATCGGTGATTCTAATAGCGCCTGCGTGGCCACGCAGGACCTGGTATGCAGATCTAGTGGACATGTCATCCTGTCCACCTTGGTCTCTGCCTCTGAGACAGGACCTTCTAATTCAGGGTCCTTTCAAACATCAAAATCTAATTTCTCTGAAGCTGACTGCTTGGAAATTGAACGCTTGATTTTATCAAAGCGTGGATTTTCGGAGTCAGTAATTGATACCTTAATACAGGCTAGGAAACCTGTTACCAGAAAGATTTACCATAAAATATGGCGTAAATACTTACATTGGTGCGAATCCAAGAGTTACTCATGGAGTAAGGTTAGGATTCCTAGGATATTGTCTTTTCTACAAGAGGGTTTAGAAAAGGGTTTATCTGCTAGTTCCTTAAAGGGACAGATCTCAGCTCTGTCCATTCTTTTACACAAACGTCTGTCAGAAGTTCCAGACGTTCAGGCTTTTTGCCAGGCTTTGGCCAGGATTAAGCCTGTGTTTAAAACTGTTGCTCCACCATGGAGCTTAAATTTAGTTCTTAACGTTTTACAGGGTGTTCCCCTTAATTCCATTGATATTAAATTGTTATCTTGGAAAGTTCTGTTTTTAATGGCTATTTCCTCGGCTCGAAGAGTCTCTGAGTTATCGGCCTTACATTGTGATTCTCCTTATCTGATTTTTCATTCAGACAAGGTAGTTCTGCGTACTAAACCTGGGTTCTTACCTAAGGTAGTCACTAATAGGAATATCAATCAGGAGATTGTTGTCCCATCATTGTGTCCTAACCCTTCTTCAAAGAAGGAACGACTTCTACACAATCTGGATGTAGTTCGTGCCCTGAAATTTTATTTACAGGCAACTAAAGATTTTCGCCAAACTTCTTCCCTGTTTGTCGTTTATTCTGGACAGAGGAGAGGTCAAAAAGCTTCTGCTACCTCTCTCTCTTTTTGGCTTCGTAGCATAATACGTTTAGCCTATGAGACTGCTGGACAGCAGCCTCCTGAAAGAATTACAGCTCATTCTACTAGAGCTGTGGCTTCCACTTGGGCCTTTAAGAATGAGGCAGATTTGCAAGGCTGCAACTTGGTCTTCTCTTCATACTTTTTCCAAATTTTACAAATTTGACACTTTTGCTTCTTCGGAGGCTGTTTTTGGGAGAAAGGTTCTTCAGGCAGTGGTCCCTTCCGTATAAAGATCCTGCCTGTCCCTCCCGTCATCCGTGTACTTTAGCTTTGGTATTGGTATCCCAGAAGTAATGATGACCCGTGGACTGACTACACTTAACAGGAGAAAACATAATTTATGCTTACCTGATAAATTCCTTTCTCCTGTAGTGTAGTCAGTCCACGGCCCGCCCTGTTTTTTATGGCAGGTCTAAATTTTTAAATTATACTCCAGTCACCACTGCACCCTATAGTTTCTCCTTTCTCGTTTGGTTCTCGGTCGAATGACTGGGTGTGACGTAGAGGGGAGGAGCTATATAGCAGCTCTGCTTGGGTGATCCTCTTGCACTTCCTGTTGGGGAGGAGTTAATATCCCAGAAGTAATGATGACCCGTGGACTGACTACACTACAGGAGAAAGGAATTTATCAGGTAAGCATAAATTATGTTTTTTCCAGTTCCTGATGCTATTTCAGATGTAATTTCTAGGGAATGGAATAGTCTGGGTACTTCATTTACTCCTTCTTCAAGGTTTAAGAAACTGTACCCTTTGCCGACTGATAGATTAGAGTTTTGGGAAAAGATCCCCAAAGTTGATGGGGCTATCGCTACTCTTGCAAAGCGTACTACTATTCCTACAGCAGATAGTACTTCTTTTAAAGATCCTTTAGATAGGAAGCTTGAATCTTATCTAAGGAAGGCTTATTTATGTTCAGGTCATCTTCTTAGGCCTGCTATTTCTTTGGCTGATGTTGCTGCGGCTTCAACTTTTTGGTTGGAAACTTTAGCGCAACAAGTACCAGATCCTAATGTGTATAGCATTGTTAAGCTAATTCAACATGCTAATAATTTCATTTGTGATGCCTTTTTTGATATCATTAGAATTGATGTCAGGTATATGTCTTTAGCTATTTTAGCTAGAAGAGGTTTATGGCTTAAATCTTGGAATGCGGATATGACTTCTAAGTCAACGTTGCTATCTCTTTCTTTCCAAGGTAATAAATTATTTGGTTCTCAGTTGGATTCTATTATTTCAACTGTCACTGGGGGAAGGGAGCCTTTTAGCCTCAGGATAAAAAATCTAAGGGTAAATTTAGGGCTGCTAACCGTTTTCGTTCCTTTCGTCAGAATAAGGAACAGAAACCTGACACTTCCCCTAAAGGAAGGATTTCCAATTGGAAGCCTTCTCCAGTCTGGAATAAATCCAAGCCTTTTAGAAAATCAAAATCAGCCCCCAAGTCTGCATGAAGGTGCGGCCCTCATTGCAGTGCAGCTGGTAGGGGGTAGACTACGATTTTTCAAAGATGTTTGGATCAATTCAATCCAAAATCATTGGATCCAGATCATTGTTTCTCAAGGGTACAGAATTGGTTTCAAGGTAAGACCGCCTGTGAGGAGTTTCTTTCTCTCACGCATTCCAGTAAACCCAGTAAAGGCTCAGGCTTTCCTGAAGTGTGTTTCAGACCTGGAGTTATCCGGGGTAATTGTGCCAGTTCCATATCTGGAACGGGGTCTGGGGTTTTATTCAAATCTGTTCATTGTTCCAAAGAAAGAGAATTCTTTCAGACCAGTTCTGGATCTAAAAATTTTGAATCATTATGTAAGAATACTGAACTGTGAGAGTTTCCGGTGGGAGGAGCTGTTCAGTAGAGCACGCTGAGGCTGGCGTGTGATACCGAGTACGGACAGCTGTATGCATCATCCTCCTGTGGCCATTTCTCCCGCTGTTGGTGTTGATAGCACCCTAGGGAGCTGGGCAAATCCATTTCGGCCCTGGCAGGAAACCCCCAAGTGACTACAAACGGCTTTCAGTCTGAGCCGCAACTTCACTGGGCTGTGAAAGAGCCGATTAAGCTAAAGCAGGTATCCATACCCTAAAGCCGGCATCCATACCCAGCTTACAAAATGTGAAAACCCAGCTGGCGGTGGCATATCTGGTGGAGTGTGGGAGGCTCGTGCTGCCAGAGGGTTACAGGGTGTCGGGAGCGGATCGGTGGCCTGGGCGCCGTTGGAGCAAAGAGGAGAAAGTTGTGCCCATTGTGGGGTGGTTCTGCCTCCTAGGGCACTGCTAGTGTGACGGACTCCCCCGGCCCACTTCGAGTCATTGTACCCGGTATGTGCTAAACCGGGGATACATCAGAAGAAGGGCTCTGACCAATCCAGGAACAGTATTGAGGTCGAGCCTCTTTGGTTAACCAATAGAGGATTGGAGGTGTGTGAGGGCACTGACGCCACGCTCTCTACGCAGACGGAACTTGTACAGACCCGCAGAGCAGCACAGGGTGCATCATAGTTGAAGAGGAGAGCAAACTTCTAGTTCCCAGCCAAAACAGGCTCATGAGAGTTGAGCGAAGCGGGCAGTATTTGTAAGTTATTAACTTTACTATATCTATTTGGTCGGGAGGCCTGTGATACAGCCGCAATTGCTGTACAGAGGAGAGGCCGCCGTGCCACCATATGGAAATAAGTCCTGATGCCCCTATACTTATCGGAAACTTGGAATAAGAGTTGTCTGAAAGAGGGGAAACATCTCTAGAGTTAACTTTTTGAGCTATTGTGGTAGCGGAAAATATCCCTTGAAATAACTGGCTGGCATATCAGGCATATAGTGCCGTGGAAAAAGTTTAAGTTACTACGGAAGAGCAAGCCATAGAACTTTCAAACTCTGAAGTGAGGGTTAAAACCTTAATTGGACATCCCTAAATATTATATATGAAAGAAATATATTGTATGGTAATTGTTGTCAAGTTGAAACTCAGGGGGATATATAGCTTGTTTAAACCTGTGTTATTCTGCTAAACAAGTTATACTAAATGTTATTATATGAAGGAAAGGTATCCGGAATATTTTTTTTTTTTCTTTTGAGTCAGTTTGCTAGCTTATGTCCTGCTCTGTTTCTCAAATATGGTTACATGTGTTTGTGTCATATAAATCTTAATGTGCTGTTTTTTCTCCTGGGAGTCCGGTGTTTGGAGCTAGGGAATTAACACTGGTTAAGTAAGGTGACACTAATCTAGCATACAAGTATTTCTTAATCAAGAACGCTATAAGGGAAGTGGACGGCCCTCTGTGTTTGATATATTATTGTTAAGAGGATGAGTCCAATGGCAATATTAGAAGGTAATCTAACTGGTTAAAGTAATAGATATAGTACAGGCTTTTATTCACTAGCAACACTACCAAAGTAACACAATTTAAGTTTGTTTCACACCAAGGCTTTATAATAAAAATCACAAAAAAAAAAAAAAAAAAAAAGAAAGGGAAGGGAAAAAAGGGGAAAAGGGAGAAATTACCTGATAATTTACACTTGATTTGTTTTTTCTGCACTACTCTGGCTAAGCGTACCACTATCCCGGTGGAGGATAGCTGTGCCTTTTCAGATCCAATGGATAAAAAATTAGAGGGTTACCTTAAGAAAATGTTTGTTCAACAAGGTTTTATATTGCAACCCCTTGCATGTATTGCGTCTGTCACGGCTGCGGCCGCATTTTGGTCCGAGTCTCTGGAAGAGACTCTTGACTCAATAACTATAGATGAGATTTCAAATAAGCTTAAAACCCTTAAGCTAGCTAATTCATTTATTTCAGATGCCGTAGTACATTTAACTAAACTTACGGCTAAGAATTCCGGATTCGCCATTCAGGCACGTAGAGCACTGTGGCTAAAATCCTGGTCAGCTGATGTTACTTCTAAATCTAAATTACTTAACATACCTTTCAAAGGGCAGACCTTATTCGGGCCCGGTTTGAAAGAAATTATCGCTGACATTACAGGAGGTAAAGGCCATGCCCTGCCTCAAGACAGAGCCAAACCTAGGGCTAGGCAGTCTAATTTTCGTGCCTTTCGTAACTTCAAGGCAGGAGCAGCATCAACTTCCTCTGCACCAAAACAGGAAGGAGCTGTTGCTCGCTACAGACAAGGCTGGAAACCTAACCAGTCCTGGAACAAGGGCAAGCAGGCCAGAAAACCTGCTGCTGCCCCTAAGACAGCATGAATTGAGGGCCCCCGATCCGGGAACGGATCTAGTGGGGGGCAGACTTTCTCTCTTCGCCCAGGCTTGGGCAAGAGATGTCCAGGATCCCTGGGCGTTAGAGATCATATCTCAGGGATATCTTCTGGACATCAAAATCTCTCCCCCAAAAGGGAGATTTCATCTTTCAAGGTTGTCAACAAACCAAATAAAGAAAGAGGCGTTTCTACGCTGTGTACAAGATCTTTTGCTAATGGGAGTGATCCACCCGGTTCCGCGGTCGGAGCACGGACAGGGGTTTTACTCAAATCTGTTTGTGGTTCCCAAGAAAGAAGGAACCTTCAGACCAATCTTGGATTTAAAGATCTTAAACAAATTCCTAAGAGTTCCATCGTTCAAAATGGAAACTATTCGGACAATCTTACCCATGATCCAAAAGGGTCAGTACATGACCAAAGTGGATTTAAAGGACGCTTACCTTCACATACCGATTCACAAAGATCATTACCGGTATCTAAGGTTTGCCTTCCTTGACAGGCATTACCAGTTTGTAGCTCTTCCATTCGGATTGGCTACGGCTCCAAGAATCTTCACAAAGGTTCTGGGCGCTCTTCTGGCGGTACTAAGACCGCGAGGAATTTCGGTGGCTCCGTACCTAGACGACATTCTGATACAAGCGTCAAGCTTTCAAACTGCCAAGTCTCATACAGAGTTAGTACTGGCATTTCTAAGGTCGCATGGGTGGAAGGTGAACGAAGAGAAAAGTTCTCTCTTTCCACTCACAAGAGTTCCCTTCTTGGGGACTCTTATAGATTCTGTAGAAATGAAGATCTACCTGACAGAAGGCAGGTTAACAAAGCTTCAAAATGCTTGCCGTGTCCTTCATTCCATTCAACACCCGTCAGTGGCTCAATGCATGGAGGTAATCGGCTTAATGGTAGCGGCAATGGACATAGTACCCTTTGCACGCCTACATCTCAGACCGCTGCAATTGTGCATGCTAAGTCAGTGGAATGGGGATTACTCAGATTTGTCCCCTACTCTGAATCTGGATCAAGAGACCAGAAATTCTCTTCTATGGTGGCTTTCTCGGCCACATCTGTCCAGGGGGATGCCATTCAGCAGACCAGATTGGACAATTGTAACAACAGACGCCAGCCTACTAGGTTGGGGCGCTGTCTGGAATTCCCTGAAGGCTCAGGGATCATGGACTCAGGAGGAGAGTCTCCTTCCAATAAACATTCTGGAATTGAGAGCAGTTCTCAATGCCCTTCTGGCTTGGCCTCAGTTAACAACTCAGGGGTTTATCAGGTTTCAGTCGGACAACATCACGACTGTAGCTTACATCAACCATCAAGGAGGGACAAGAAGCTCCCTAGCGATGATGGAAGTATCAAAGATAATTCGCTGGGCAGAGTCTCACTCTTGCCACCTGTCAGCGATCCACATTCCTGGAGTGTAGAACTGGGAGGCGGATTTCCTAAGTCGTCAGACTTTTCATCCGGGGGAGTGGGAACTTCATTCGGAGGTCTTTGCCCAAATACTTCGACTTTGGGGCAAACCAGAGATAGATCTCATGGCGTCTCGCCAGAACGCCAAGCTTCCTTGTTACGGGTCCAGGTCCAGGGACCCGGGAGCGGTCCTGGTAGATGCTTTGACAGCACCTTGGACCTTCGGGATGGCCTATGTGTTTCCACCCTTCCCGATGCTTCCTCGATTGATTGCCAGGATCAAACAGGAGAGAGCATCGGTGATTCTAATAGCGCCTGCGTGGCCACGCAGGACCTGGTATGCAGATCTAGTGGACATGTCATCCTGTCCACCTTGGTCTCTGCCTCTGAGACACTACCAAAGTAACACAATTTAAGTTTGTTTCACACCAAGGCTTTATAATAAAAATCACAAAAAAAAAAAAAAAAAAAAAGAAAGGGAAGGGAAAAAAGGGGAAAAGGGAGAAATTACCTGATAATTTACACTTGATTTGTTTTTTCTGCACTACCCTTAATGGAAAGATTTATCACTCAGGTGAAATCTAATTCACCCAAAATGCCTGTAAAAGCAAAAGACAAAAAAAGTAAAATGATGGATACCAGTATAGATAGTGTAATAGAATCTAATAAAATGCCTTTCAACTCACAAATATTGATTTCACAGTTAACAGAGGTATTCTCCCCACAATTTGAAGCGATAAAGAAAGAGCTAGGGACTATCTCTTCTGAATTAGTCACCCTATCCGCTGAAGTAAGGCAGTTTTCAGTTAGACTAACAGAGGCAGAAACCAGAATCTCTGATGTAGAGGATGTAACTCATATACATGAAGACCTAATTCAGAAACAAGAAACTAAAATTAAAAGTATGCAGATTCGCCTGGAGGATCTTGAGGATCGCTCCAGGCGTAATAATATCAGGATAGTGGGCCTGCCAGAAATACCAGAGTATGACGATCTAATGAAATTTACCGCAATTACATTACCACAAGCATTAGGGATGTCCCCGCAGTTGTTACCATTGGCAATAGAGAGAGCTCATAGGGTGGGCCCAAAGAATTCCTCCGGGGATGGGGTCTTGAAGAACAGAATCTGTGTTTTCAAATTACTAAAATTCCAAGATAAGATTGAAACTTTGAGATTATTTAAAAAAAATGATCCTCCTATCTTTGGAAAGAGCAGGATCTTGTTTCAAGACTTCTCCTTTGAGACCTCCTCAAAGAGAAAATTAATGGCCCCATACTGTACGCAACTGATAAATAGGGGGATAAAAGCTCGCCTGGTCTACCCGGCACGTATAATTGTAGCTGATAAAGGTGCCAGATATGTCTTTGACAAGGTGGAAGAAGTCAAAAAATATATAGAGACTGGGTAATTATTAGAATACTTACAAGGAAAAGGTGTGTACTATTTTGAGTCTGGTGTAAATAATAGATACTTTATGGTAAACAGAAATAGTGAAGTTGTTATTTTTGCATTTTATGTGCTTTTTTTTTTTTTTTCCTCTCGCTCTCCCTTCTCCCCCTCTTACCCTATCCACCCCTGGTGGTTGTCCCTCCCCGCCCTCTCCCTGGGCAGTGCTATGCGAGTGGTTATTAGATGAGCGAAGGACTTAAAATTCTTTCTTGGAAGGTGGGGGGGATAACCTCCCCCATTAAGCGTAAATTAGTTATCAAAACATTAGCTAGTTATAAACCTGATGTGGATCTCCTGCAGGAGACTCATCTTAATGAGCAAGAAGCAGCAAAATTAAAAATAAAATGGGTGGGGGAAGTTGTCTCCACATCCGGGTTATATAGAAAGCGTGGGGTCGCTATTCTCTTTCATAAAGAATTCGATTATAAATTAATTAAAGTAGAAATAGACCCAGCAGCCAGATTTATTCTTCTTCAGATACAATTGAAAAATATGAAATTGGTTATATGTAATATATATGCTCCAAATGAGTTTTCGATTACTTTCTGGGAAGGAATAAAACTGAAGTTATTTCCGTTGGTTTCCGAGAATTTGATACTAGGAGGGGATTTTAACGCAACTCTTTGTCCAGAGTTAGATAGATTCTCAAAAAAAAATAAAATGCGCCATAATAGAAATGCTAAATTTTTAAGACAATTCTGCTCAAAGTTGAAATTAGTGGATGTATGGCGGTTTAAAAATCCTGATGTAGTTGCGTTCTCATGTGAATCAAAAACACATTGTACTTTCTCTAGAATAGACTTTTTTTAATCTCGGAAACACTAGTGTTGCAGGACCTAGAGAGTGCAATGGGAGATTTCTGTGTCTCAGATCATGCTATTATCTCATTAACATTTCTCTCAGGTAATAAAGAAAAGTGTAAAGTACCGAGATTTATTTTTCCCGCCACCTATACACTAATTCGAAATTTGTTAATTTTTTAAAAATTTCGTGGCAGCGGTAATATAATGAGAATTTAAGCTACCTATGTAAACCAGAAATTTTTTGGGAAGCCTTTAAGGCAGTTCTACGGGGAGAGATCCAGTCTTATGTGAGTATAGGAAAGAAAAAGAATAGAGCGCGAGAAACTCAAATCACAAATCAAGTTAAGAACTCCTATAGAAAATACTACTTAAACCCGACAGTGGCTAATTGGGGAAAATATAGAGACAATAGAAAAGAAAGAAATCTGTTTCTAAAACAAAAATTAGTAGAAGAGGAAACAAAGATTAATCTTTATTTTAGAGGGGTGCATGGTTGCTCCGCAAAATATCTGGCCAAATTGACTAAAGCAAGAAAAAAAAAAAAATTTTTTTTAGCTGTTCAGACAGATAAAGGCAGACTTACTGAGACTAAGGGAATTGCAGAAACTTTTCATACCTACTATCAACAACTCTATACCAGAATTGAAATAGATAACGGGAAGCAAGATATGTTTTGGAATACGATAAAGGTACCTAAAATATACTGTGATGATCTAACTATAATTAATGTCCCGATTTCTATGCAAGAAATTAGTAAAGCAATAGATAATCTAAAGCTGAACAAAGCAGCAGGTCTGGATGGATTTCCTGCAGAGTTTTATAGATGCCTAATAGTGATATACTCTTGATATTAGAAAAACTTTTTAATTCTTATTTCTGTACACAGAGTCCTATTTCAAGTTATTTCTCCGCAGCAAATATTTCGCTTATCCTAAAGAAGGATAAAAATGCGGAAGATCCAGCCTCATATAGGCCAATTTCAGTTTTAAATATAGACTATAAAATATTAATGTCTATTATTGCATCTAGATTATCTACATGTCTGCATAAAATTATTCATCCAGATCAAACCGGATTTATGGCAGACAGGAATCCTTTTAAAAATATCCGTAAATTGGTTAATATTTTGGATTATGCTTGGAACATAGATAAGGATAAGCAGGAACCTTTATGGCAGGATGTTGCTATCCTCTCTTTAGACGCTGTTAAAGCGTTTGACTCAATTGTGTGGGAGTACTTATTTCGAGCATTAGATCAATTTGGATTTAAAGGGGAATTTGTACAATTTATTAGTAGATTATATCATAACCCTATATCTTTTATATTGGTTAATGGGATAATATCCCCTAAAATAACATTGCAAAGAAGGACTAGACAGGGGTGTCCCCTGTCTCCGTTACTGTTTAATATTGCGTTGGAACGCCTTGCAATCCGTTTCAGAGAAGTTCTATCTGGAGTCCCAGTTGGTACACAGTCTCTTAAAATGCTATTATATGCAGACGACGTGCTTGTTTTTTTGGTGAATATACAGTATTCCATACCAACGGTTCTTCAAATTCTGAAAATCTTTAGTTCTTTTTCAGGGTACAGGATGAATTTAGAAAAGAGTGAATTAATGTATTTAAATAATTCTTAGACAGTAGTACCTAATATTCCATTTAAGCAAGTTGACGCGATTAAATATTTAGGGTTAGTCCTGCATAAAGACCCCAGCTTTTGGTATAAAGCTAATTATGAGCCACTCTTTCAAAAAATCAATTTAGACTTACATCTTTGGGCAGCATTCCCATTGTCTCTGACTGAATTAAATCTATTATTTTTCCTCGCTTGCTGTACCCATTGCAGAATCTACCTTTATTTATCCTAAATAAGGATTTGAAATTAATTAATGCTTTATTCTCCAAATTCATTTGGAATAATAAAAAGCCTCAAATTGCTTTAGGAAAATTAATGCAAAAGGTGGACGTAGCAGGATTAGCATTGCCCAACCTCAAGCTTTATAATCTAGTCGCTCTGGTTAAAATAGCGATAGATTGGCTCGCAGGATCCAACTTAGTATCATCTGAGGAGATTGAAACTTTTTTAATTGCCCCGTTCTCTTTAAAGGCCATTTTACACTCTTCAATACAGAAGTTGCCGCAGAATATTAGCTGCCTCATTTCTATTAAAAACATTGTACATGCTTGGCATAAATTTTGTACAGCTTTAGATCTAGATTTTTCCTATTCTGAATTTCTACCTATTTTAGGTAATCCAAGTTTTCTCCCAGGGTTATACCAAAAAATATTTAAAGATTGGGCTGGAAAAGGCTTGCAATTTGTAAAACAAATTTTGTACGAAAATTACCAAATATTGTCAGTAGAAGATATTTTTAGCAAATATGGGATTCCTAGGTCTGGCTTATTTGCTTACTTCCAAATTCGACACTTTATCGCAGCTCAGAAGTGGCGTGCCCCTAGTATAACGGCGTGGCCGGACATCAAGCTATGTATACAAAAATTTACCGCAGGAGATGCGTCAATTTCTCTGTTGTATGATATCATGCTCAATAAACAGAGCCAGTTTATTAAGGATAACTTATGTAAAACTTGGTCCTTTGTAACTCCCTTAGTGGAACATGAAACAATTAATCAGAGTTTTAAGTCCATGTCTCATATGAAATTGATTAATAGTTTCTATCTTTCACCATGGAAAATATCTAAGTTTTATCCTTCTGTGCCTAATCTCTGTCCGCGTTGTGCACATGGTAGGGCGGATTTACTTCATATGTTTTGGACATGCCCTAAAGTTAGACAACTCTGGCTGAAAATTATCTTTTGGTTTAATAAATTATACAAAGTAACAATAGGTTTATCTGCGGTAGATATTATCTTTCTCTGCCCTCCAAATGATGCTATTAATTGTAATACCATAAATAATTTAAATACAATTATATTGGCAGTTAGACACTGTATACTGAAAAATTGGAAAGCTAAGAATAGCGGGGGGCTAGCTTTGGTTTTTAAAATATTACTAGATCAAATAGTATTTGAATCGTATCACTTATACGATGCTGCAGAGAAAAGAATTCAGAAATTTTTGTGGAAGTGGTCTCCTGTTATACTATCTTATCTCACTTCGTCGCAAAAATTGATTCTCTCCCCTTTCTTATCATCAGTGAGTTTTGCGGAATTGACATTATTAAATGTCTTTCTGCATAGTTGGTTGGAGCGGCCTGGTGGGGAGTGACGGTGGGGGGGGGGGGGAGAGAGAGGAAAATGTTGTGTGCTTTTTTTTTTTTTCTTTCTTTCTGTGATACTGAAACTTTATTTTTAATTTTTCGAGCTAGGATGAAAAAACCTGTGGTGTATCTTTGTTGTTATTTATGTCATAGGAGCTGCGTCTCCAACAAATATTGTGTACAATATTTTCATTTTCTTTTTGTTGTATGTGGAAAAAAATCTGATAAATAAAAGATTTAAAAAAAAGAGAAAGAAAGGAAGAAAAGAATAGACTTACAATAGACTTACAGGATACATATCTTCATATTCCGATTCATCCAGATCACTATCAGTTCCTGAGATTCTCTTTTTTAGACAAGCATTACCAATTTGTTGCTCTTCCTTTTGGCCTAGCAACAGCTCCAAGGATCTTTTCAAAGGTTATCGGTGCCCTACTCTCTGTAATCAGAGAGCGGGGTATTGCGGTGTTTCCTTATTTGGACGATATCTTGGTACTTGCTCAGTCTTTACATTCTGCAGAATCTCACACGAATCAACTAATGTTGTTTCTTCAAAGACATGGTTGGAGGATCAATTTACCAAAAAGTTCCTTGATTCCTCAGACAAGGGTAACCTTTTTAGGATTCCAAATAGGTTCAGTATCCATGACTTTGTCGCTAACAGACAAGAGACGTCTGAAATTGGTCTCAGCTTGTCGGAACCTTCAGTTTCAATCATTCCCTTCAATAGCTATGTGCATGGAGGTTTTAGGTCTCATGACTGCAGCATCGGACGCAATCCACTTTGCTTGTTTTCACATGAGACCTCTTCAGCTTTGTATGCTGAGCCAATGGTGCAGGGATTATACAAGGATATCACAATTAATATCATTAAATCCCAATGATCGATGATCTCTGACTTGGTGGTTAGATCACCATCGTTTGGTTCAGGGGGCCTCTTTTGTTCGTCCAACCTGGACTGTGATTACTAAAGATGCAAGTCTTTCATGTTGGGGAGCTGTCTGGGGATCTCGGACAGCGCAGGGGGTTTGGAAATCTCAAGAGGCGAGATTACCAAACAATATTTTAGAACTCTGTGCGATTCTCAGAGTTCTTCAGTTTTGGCCTCTTCTGAAGAGAGAACCGTTTATTTGTTTTCAGACAGACAATGTCACAACCGTGGCGTATGTCAATCATCAAGGTGGGACTCAGAGTCCTCAAGCTATGAAAGAAGTATCTCGGATACTTGCATGGGCGGAATCCAGCTCCTGTCTAATCTCTGCGGTCCATATCCCTGGTATAGACAATTGGGAAGTGGATTATCTCAGTCGCCAGACTTTACATCCGGGAGAATGGTCTCTTCACCCAGATGTGTTTCTTCAGATTGTTCAGATGTGGGGGCTTCCAGAAATAGATCTGATGGCTTCTCATCTAAACAGGAAACTTCCCAGGTATCTGTCCAGGTCCAGGGATCCTCAGGCGGAAACAGTGGATGCGTTGTCACTTACTTGGAATTATTAACCTGCTTATATCTTTCCGCCTCTAGTTCTTCTTCCAAGAGTGATTTCCAAAATCATAATGGAAACATTCATTTGTACTGCTGCTGGCTCCAGCATGGCCACACAGGTTTTGGTATGCGGAGCTTGTTCGGATGTCCAGTTTCCAACCTTGGCCACTTCCGTTAAGGCCAGACCTTCTATCTCAAGGTCCATTTTTCCATCAGGATCTCAGATCATTAAATTTGAAGGTATGGAGATTGAACGCCTAGTGCTTAGTCATAGAGGTATCTCTGACTCAGTGATTAATACTATGTTGCAGGCTCGCAAATCTGTGTCTAGAAAGATTTATTACCGAGTTTGGAAGACTTACATTTCATGGTGTTCTCATAAATTCTCTTGGCATTCTTTTAGAATTCCTAGAATTTTACAGTTTCTTCAGGATGGTTTGGATAAGGGTTTGTCTGCAAGTTCCTTGAAAGGACAAATCTCTGCTCTTTCTGTTCTGTTTCACAGAAAAATTGCTAATCTTCCTGATATTCATTGTTTTGTACAGGCTTTGGTTCGTATCAAGCCTGTATTAAGCCTATTTCTCCTCCTTGGAGTCTTAATTTGGTTTTGAGGGCTTTACAGGCTCCTCCGTTTGAGCCTATGCATTCTCTGGACATTAAATTACTTTCTTGGAAAGTATTGTTTCTCTTGGCCATCATTTCTGCTAGAAGAGTTTCTGAATTATCTGCTCTTTCTTGTGAGTCTCCTTTTCTGATTTTTCATCAGGATAAGGCGGTTTTGCGGACTTCATTTAAATTTTTACCTAAAGTTGTGAATTCCAACAACATTAGTAGGGAAAATTGTTGTCCCTTCTTTGTGTCCTAATCCTAAGAATTCTTTGAAAAATCTTTACATTCTTTGGACGTGGTAAGAGCTTTGAAATATGTTGAAGCTACTAAAGATTTCAGAAAGACTTTTAGTCTATTTGTTATCTTTTCTGGTTCTAGGAAAGGTCAGAAGGCTTCTGCCATTTCTTTGGCGTCTTTGTTAAAGCTTTTGATTCATCATGCTTATTTGGAGTTGGGTAAATCCCCGCCTCAGAGGATTACGGCTCATTCTACCTGGTCAGTTTCTACTTCCTGTGCTTTTAAGAATGAAGCTTCTGTTGATCAGATTTGCAAAGCAACAACTTGGTCTTCTTCCATACTTTTACTAAATTCTACCATTTTGATGTTTTCTCTTCTTCAGAAGCAGTTTTTGGTAGAAATGTTCTTCAGGCAGCTGTTTCAGTTTGATTCTTCTGCATATAATTTCATTTTTTTTCATTATAAAGATTAAAACTTTTGATTTGGGTTGGGGATTCTTTTTTCACGGGAATTGGCTGTCTTTATTTTTATCCCTCCCTCTCTAGTGAATCTTGCGTGGAGTTCCACATCTTGGGTATTTGCTATCCCATACGTCACTAGCTCATGGACTCTTGCCAATTACATGAAAGAAAACATAATTTATGTAAGAATTTACCTGATAAATTCATTTCTTTCATATTGGCAAGAGTCCATGAGGCCCACCCTTTTTGTGGTGGTTATGATTTTTTTGTATAAATCACAATTATTCCAATTCCTTGTTGATGCTTTCGCTCCTTCTTATCACCCCACTTCTTGGCTATTCGTTAAACTGAATTGTGGATGTGGTGGGGGGTGTATTTATAGGCATTTTGAGGTTTGGGAAACTTTGCCCCTCATGGTAGGAATGTATATCCTACACGTCACTAGCTCAATATGAAAGAAATTAATTTATCAGGTAAATTCTTACATAAATTATGTTTTTTTGAAAAATTGTTCAAATCAATAAATAAAGTGTTTAACGACTATTGTGATACCACCAGAGAAATTTAAAATTGACAAATATCTAGAAGTGCCTACTTACACTGATGTTTTTCCGGTTCCTAAAAGAATTTCGGAAATTATAAAAAAGGAATGGGACAGACCGGGTAAACCGTTCTCTCCTCCTCCTACTTTTAAGAAAATGTATCCCATATCAGACACCATTCGGGACTCCTGGCAGTCGGTCCCTAAGGTGGAGGGAGCTATATCTACCCTGGCTAAGCGTACAACTATACCTATTGAGGACAGTTATGCTTTCAAAGACCCTATGGATAAGAAGTTAGAGGGTTTTCTAAAGAAATGATTTATTCATCAGGGTTTTCTTTTACAACCTACAGCTTGCATTGTTCCAGTTACTATTGCAGCAGTTTTTTGGTTTGATGCTCTAGAAGAGTCTCTGAAGGTTGAGACCCCTTTAGAGGACATTTTGGATAGAATTAAGACTCTCAAGCTAGCTAATTCTTTTTTTACAGATGCCGCCTTTCAAATTGCTAAATACGCGGCGAAAAATGCAGGATTTGCCATTTTAGCGCGTAGAGCGTTATGGCTAAATTCGTGGTCTGCTGATGTGTCATCAAAATCTAAGCTTTTAGCTATTCCTTTCAAGGGTAAGACCTTATTCGGGCCTGAATTGAAGGAAATCATTTCGGACATTACTGGAGGTAAAGGCCACGCCCTAGCTCAGGATAAGTCTGTTAAGATGAGGGGTAAACAAAATAATTTTCGTTCCTTTCGAAATTTTAAAGGAGTACCCTCTGCTTCCTCTTCCTCCACAAAGCAGGAAGGGAATTTTGCTCAATCCAAGTCTGTCTGGAGACCCAACCAGGCTTGGAATAAAGGTAAACAATCCAAGAACTTAGCCACCAAATGCTTAGCACCTGCAGAATCCTATATGCGTTGTAAATAGTCCAAATTTAACCCCACTTATTAGTGACACTCTTAAACTCACTCTTGGTATTACCGCCTCAATTACACAATATATTCAGGTCAGTCCTGTGACATAGGGGGCACACAGTTATATGCTTGCTGTCCGGGACCCATCTCTCAAAACTAAACAAACCCGGTATTTACCTGTGGTCTGTTGTGGAGACTCCACTTACTCGCAGATGCCCGGCTCTTCCTTCTTCAGCGTCCTGTGTCTCAGCTCCCTCTCCATACAAAGAAATAGAGGCACCTCCACGGTTATGCGATTAAAATTCTTTTATTTCATGTTAGAACAGCAGATGACATATACTGTAAAACAGCTCAGGTTGAGATGTCTTGGGTGATTCCCAGGGACCCACTGACGCGTTTTGGCTCGCTGGCCGTAATCGTAGTGTGGTCAATTTAGCCCATATAGGCTCTGTTTAAATGCAGGCATTCGCCCATTGGTTAAAACCAACACCTGGGAATTAACCCATGACTTCCCATATACAATACGGATAATAATATTTCATTTTCTAAATAGCAATACCATCATTTGTTTCCTTCATAGGACATTAATGTGATACACTCATTTCCCTTATCACATTTATTTTAATAATTTTATCAAATAATTTTATTATTATTGTGCATGAACCTATTTACAATCAACATGACACTAGGGCCTAGATTTAGAGTTTTGTCGGTAACGACCCGCGTAGCTAACGCTGGCTTTTTTCTGGCCGCACCTTTTAAATACCTCTGGTATTGAGAGTTCACAGAATGGCTGCATTAGGCTCCAAAAAGGGAGCGTACAGGCATATTTAACGCCACTGCAACTCTCGATACCAGAGTTGCTTACGGACGCGGCCAGCTTCAAAAACGTGCTCGTGCACGATTCCCCCATAGAGAACAATGGGGCTGTTTGAGCTGAAAAAAAACCTAACACCTGCAAAAAAGCCGCGTTCAGCTCCTAACGCAGCCCCAATGTTTGCTATGGGGAAACACTTCCTACGTCTGCACCTAACACTCTAACATGTACCCCGAGTCTAAACACCCCTAACCTTACACTTATTAACCCCTAATCTGCCGCCCCCTCTATCGCTGACCCCTGCATATTATTATTAACCCCTAATCTGCCGCTCCGTAAACCGCCGCTACTTACATTATCCCTATGTTCCCCTAATCTGCTGCCCCTAACACCGCCAACCACTATATTATATTTATTAACTCCTAATCTGCCCCCCACAACGTCGCATCCACCTGCCTACACTTATTAACCCCTAATCTGCCGAGCGGACCGCACCGCTATTATAATAAAGTTATTAACCCCTAATCCACCTCACTAACCCTATAATAAATAGTATTAACCCCTAATCTGCCCTCTTTAACATCGCCGACACCTAACTTCAAACATTAACCCCTAATCTGCCGACTGGAGCTCACCGCTATTCTAATAAATGTATTAACCCCTAAAGCTAAGTCTAACCCTAACACTAACACCCCCCTAAGTTAAATATAATTTACATCTAACGAAATTAATTAACTCTTATTAAATAAATTATTCCTATTTAAAGCTAAATACTTACCTGTAAAATAAATCCTAATATAGCTACAATATAAATTATAATTATATTATAGCTATTTTAGGATTTATATTTATTTTGCAGGTAACTTTGTATTTATTTTAACCAGGTACAATAGCTATTAAATAGTTAAGAACTATTTAATAGCTAAAATAGTTAAAATAATTACAAATTTACCTGTAAAATAAATCCTAACCTAAGTTACAATTAAACCTAACACTACACTATTAATAAATAAATTAAATTAAATACCTACAATTACCTACAATTAAACCTAACACTACACTATCATTAAATGAATTAAATACAATATCTACAAATAAATACAATTAAATAAACTAACTAAAGTACAAAAAAAAAAAAGAACTAAGTTACAAAAAATAAAAAAATGTTTACAAACATTAGAAAAATATTACAACAATTTTAAACTAATTACACCTACTCTAAGCCCCCTAATAAAATAACAAAGCCCCCCAAAATAAAAAAATGCCCTACCCTATTCTAAATTACAAAAGTTCAAAGCTCTTTTACCTTACCAGCCCTGAACAGGGCCCTTTGCAGGGCATGCCCCAAGAAATTCAGCTCTTTTGCCTGTAAAAAAACACATACAATACCCCCCCCCAACATTACAACCCACCACCCTCATACCCCTAATCTAACCCAAACCCCCCTTAAATAAACCTAACACTAAGCCCCTGAAGATCTTCCTACCTTATCTTCACCACACCGGGTATCACCGATCCGTCCTGGCTCCAAAATCTTCATCCAAGTCCAAGCGGGGGCTAGACATTCATCATCCGACGGCTGAAGAAGTCCAGAAGAGGGTCCAAAGTCTTCATCCTATCCGGGAAGAAGAGTAGATCCGGACCGGCAACCATCTTCTTCCAAGCGGCATCTTCTATCTTCATCCGATGAGGACCGGCTCCATCGTGAAGACCTCCAGCGCGGACCCATCTTCTTCCGACGACGTCCAACTGAAGAATGACGGTTCCTTTAAGGGACGTCATCCAAGATGGCGTCCCTCGAATTCCGATTGGCTGATAGGATTCTATCAGCCAATCGGAATTAAGGTAGGAAAATTCTGATTGGCTGATGGAATTAGCCAATCGGAATCAAGTTCAATCCGATTGGCTGATCCGATCAGCCAATCAGATTGAGCTTGCATTCTATTGGCTGTTCAGATTGAGCTCGCATTCTATTGGCTGTTCCGATCAGCCAATAGAATGCGAGCTCAATCTGATTGGCTGATCGGATCAGCCAATCGGATTGAACTTGATTCTGATTGGCTGATTCCATCAGCCAATCAGAATTTTCCTACCTTAATTCCGATTGGCTGATAGAATCCTATCAGCCAATCGGAATTCGAGGGACGCCATCTTGGATGACGTCCCTTGAAGGAACCGTCATTCTTCAGTTGGACGTTGTCGGAAGAAGATGGGTCCGCGCTGGAGGTCTTCACGATGGAGCCGGTCCTCATCGGATGAAGATAGAAGATGCCGCTTGGAAGAAGATGGTTGCCGGTCTGGATCTACTCTTCTTCCCGGATAGGATGAAGACTTTGGACCCTCTTCTGGACTTCTTCAGCCGTCGGATGATGGATGTCTAGCCCCCGCTTGGGCTTGGATGAAGATTTTGAAGCCAGGACGGATCGGTGATACCCAGTGAGGTGAAGATAAGGTAGGAATATCTTCAGGGGCTTAGTGTTAGGTTTATTTAAGGGGGGTTTGGGTTAGATTAGGGGTATGTGGGTGGTGGGTTGTAATGTTGGGGGGGGGGTACTGTATGTGTTTTTTTACAGGCAAAAGAGCTGAATTTCTTGGGGCATGCCCCGCAAAGGGCCCTGTTCAGAGCTGGTAAGGTAAAAGAGCTTTGAACTTTTTTATTTTAGAATAGGGTAGGGCATTTTTTTATTTTGGGGGGCTTTGTTATTTTATTAGGGGGCTTAGAGTAGGTGTAATTAGTTTAAAATTGTTGTAATATTTTTCTAATGTTTGTAAATATTTTTTTATTTTTTGTAACTTAGTTCTTTTTTATTTTTTGTACTTTAGTTAGTTTATTTAATTGTATTTCTCTTGTTAAGTGTATCCAGTCCACGGATCATCCATTACTTATGGGATATTAACTCCTCCCCAACAGGAAGTGCAAGAGGATTCACCCAGCAGAGCTGCTATATAGCTCCTCCCCTAACTGCCATTACCAGTCATTCTCTTGCACCCAACGAATAGATAGGATGTGTGAGAGGACTGTGGTGATTATACTTAGTTTCATACCTTCAATCAAAAGTTTGTTATTTTATAATAGCACCGGAGTGTGTTATTCCTTCTCTGGTAGAATTTGAAGAAGAATCTACCTGAGTTTTTCTATGATTTTAGCCGGAGTAGTTAAGATCATATTGCTGTTTCTCGGCCATCTGAGGAGAGGTAAACTTCAGATCAGGGGACAGCGGGCAGATTAATCTGCAAAGAGGTATGTAGCATCTTATTATTTTCTGACAATGGAATTGATGAGAAAATTCTGCCATACCGATATAATGTAAACTCAGCCTTAAATGCAGTAGCAGCAACTGGTATCAGGCTGTCATGTATGTATATTTTACACTTCAGTATTCTGAGGAATGGCACGTCACTGGAATTATACTGTATGCATAAAACTTTAGCCTAATTTGCAGGGACTAGCAACAGGTTTTTTAATAACACTCAATTTATTAATGTTAAACGTTTTTTGCTGGCATGTAAAATCGTTTAATTTTCTGAGGTACTGGGTGAAAAAATGTTTTGGGCACTATTTTTTTCCACTTGGCAGTCATTTTATGTAATTTATGACAGTTTACTGATCTCTCTCACTGTTATGTGTGAGGGGGAGGGGCCTTTTTTGGCGCTTTTGCTACGCATCAAAAAATTCAGTCAGAAGTTTATTGTCTTCCCTGCATGATCCGGTTCATCTCTACAGAACTCAGGGGTCTTCAAAACTTGTTTTGAGGGAGGTAATCACTCACAGCAGAGCTGTGAGACTGTAGTTGACTGTGATAAAAAAACGTTTATTTCTGTATTTTTTTTCTGCTATCAGGGTTAGTTATCCTTTGCTAATGGGAGCAATCCTTTGCTAAAATTGTGTTTTTTACAAAGATTTGATGCTATAACTTTTCAGTTTATTAATTTTCAACTGTCATAACTTTTTCTGTGCTTCTTATAGGCACAGTACGTTTTCATATTATAGTAAATTACTTGAAAAGTATTTCCAAGTTGCTAGTTTATTTGCTAGTGTGTTAAACATGTCTGATTCAGAGGAAGATATCTGTGCTATATGTGCTAAAGCCAAAGTGGAGCCCAATAGAAATTTATGTACTAACTGTATTGATGCTACTTTAAATAAAAGTCAATCTGTACAAATTGAACATATTTCACCAAACAACGAGGGGAGAGTTATGCCGACTAACTCGCCTCACGTGTCAGTACCTGCATCTCCCGCTCGGGAGGTGCGTGATATTGTAGCGCCGAGTACATCTGGGCGGCCATTACAAATCACATTACAGGATATGGCTACTGTTATGACTGAAGTTTTGGCTAAATTACCAGAACTAAGAGGTAAGCGTGATCACTCTGGGGTGAGAACAGAGTGCACTGATAATATTAGGGCCATGTCAGACACTGCGTCACAATTTGCAGAACATGAGGACGGAGAGCTTCATTCTGCGGGTGACGGTTCTGATCCAAACAAACTGGATTCAGATATTTCAAATTTTAAATTTAAGCTGGAAAACCTCCGTGTATTACTAGGGGAGGTGTTAGCGGCTCTGAATGATTGTAACACAGTTGCAATACCAGAGAAAATGTGTAGGTTGGATAAATATTTTGCGGTACCGGCGAGTACTGACGTTTTTCCTATACCTAAGAGACTTACTGAAATTGTTACTAAGGAGTGGGATAGACCCGGTGTGCCGTTCTCACCCCCTCCGATATTTAGAAAGATGTTTCCAATAGACGCCACCACACGGGACTTATGGCAAACGGTCCCTAAGGTGGAGGGAGCAGTTTCTACTTTAGCTAAGCGTACCACTATCCCGGTGGAGGATAGCCGTGCCTTTTCAGATCCAATGGATAACAAGTTAGAGGGTTACCTTAAGAAAATGTTTGTTCAACAAGGTTTTATATTGCAACCTCTTGCATGCATTGCGCCTGTCACGGCTGCAGCAGCATTTTGGTTTGAGTCTCTGGAAGAGACACTTGAATCAGCTCCATTAGATGAGATTACACACAAGCTTAAAGCCCTTAAGTTAGCTAACTCATTTATTTCAGATGCCGTAGTACATTTAACTAAACTTACGGCTAAGAATTCCGGATTCGCCATTCAGGCACGCAGAGCACTGTGGCTAAAATCCTGGTCAGCTGACGTTACTTCTAAATCTAAATTGCTTAATATACCTTGAAAAGGGCAGACCTTATTCGGGCCCGGGTTGAAAGAAATTATCGCTGACATTACAGGAGGTAAAGGCCATGCCCTGCCTCAAGACAGAGCCAAAGACAGTCTAATTTTCGTTCCTTTCGTAATTTCAAAGCAGGAGCAGCATCAACTTCCTCTGCACCAAAACAGGAAGGAGCTGTTGCTCGCTACAGACAAGGCTGGAGACCTAACCAGTCCTGGAACAAGGGCAAGCAGGCCAGGAAACCTGCTGCTGCCCCTAAGACAGCATGAATCGAGGGCCCCCGATCCGGGAACGGATCTAGTGGGGGGCAGACTTTCTCTCTTCGCCCAGGCTTGGGCAAGAGATGTCCAGGATCCCTGGGCGTTAGAGATCATATCTCAGGGATACCTTCTAGACTTCAAATTCTCTCCCCCAAGAGCGAGATTTCATCTGTCAAGGTTGTCAACAAACCAAATAAAGAAAGAGGCGTTTCTACGCTGCGTACAAGATCTTTTATTAATGGGAGTGATCCATCCGGTTCCGCGGTCGGAACAAGGACAAGGGTTTTACTCAAATCTGTTTGTGGTTCCCAAAAAAGAGGGAACTTTCAGGCCAATCTTGGATTTAAAGATCCTAAACAAATTCCTAAGAGTTCCATCGTTCAAAATGGAAACTATTCGGACAATTTTACCCATGATCCAAAAGGGTCAGTCCATGACCACAGTGGATTTAAAGGATGCTTACCTTCACATACCGAGTCACAAAGATCATTACCGGTATCTAAGGTTTGCCTTTCTAGACAGGCATTACCAGTTTGTAGCTCTTCCATTCGGATTGGCTACGGCTCCGAGAATCTTCACAAAGGTTCTGGGTGCTCTTCTGGCGGTACTAAGACCGCGAGGAATTGCGGTAGCTCCGTACCTAGACGACATTCTGATACAAGCTTCAAGCTTTCAAACTGCCAAGTCTCATACAGAGTTAGTACTGGCATTTCTAAGGTCGCATGGATGGAAGGTGAACGAAAAGAAGAGTTCTCTCTTTCCACTCACAAGAGTTCCCTTCTTGGGGACTCTTATAGATTCTGTAGAAATGAAGATTTACCTGACAGAAGACAGGTTAACAAAGCTTCAAAATGCATGCCGTGTCCTTCATTCCATTCAACACCCGTCAGTAGCTCAATGCATGGAGGTGATCGGCTTAATGGTAGCAGCAATGGACATAGTACCCTTTGCACGCCTACATCTCAGACCGCTGCAATTGTGCATGCTAAGTCAGTGGAATGGGGATTACTCAGACTTGTCCCCTACTCTGAATCTGGATCAAGAGACCAGAAATTCTCTTCTATGGTGGCTTTCTCGGCCACATCTGTCCAGGGGGATGCCATTCAGCAGGCCGGACTGGACAATTGTAACAACAGACGCCAGCCTACTAGGTTGGGGCGCTGTCTGGAATTCTCTGAAGGCTCAGGGACAATGGAATCAGGAGGAGAGTCTCCTACCAATAAACATTCTGGAATTGAGAGCAGTTCTCAATGCCCTTCTGGCTTGGCCCCAGTTAACAACTCGGGGGTTCATCAGGTTTCAGTCGGACAACATCACGACTGTAGCTTACATCAACCATCAGGGAGGGACAAGAAGCTCCCTAGCAATGATGGAAGTATCAAAGATAATTCGCTGGGCAGAGTCTCACTCTTGCCACCTGTCAGCAATCCACATCCCGGGAGTGGAGAACTGGGAGGCGGATTTCTTAAGTCGTCAGACTTTTCATCCGGGGGAGTGGGAACTTCATCCGGAGGTCTTTGCCCAAATACTTCGACGTTGGGGCAAACCAGAGATAGATCTCATGGCGTCTCGACAGAACGCCAAGCTTCCTCGTTACGGGTCCAGATCCAGGGATCCGGGAGCGGTTCTGATAGATGCTTTGACAGCACCTTGGACCTTCGGGATGGCTTATGTGTTTCCACCCTTCCCGATGCTTCCTCGATTGATTGCCAGAATCAAACAGGAGAGAGCATCAGTGATTCTAATAGCGCCTGCATGGCCACGCAGGACTTGGTATGCAGATCTAGTGGACATGTCATCCTGTCCACCTTGGTCGCTACCTCTGAAACAGGACCTTCTGATCCAGGGTCCCTTCAAACATCAAAATCTAATTTCTCTGAAGCTGACTGCTTGGAAATTGAACGCTTGATTTTATCAAAACGTGGTTTTTCTGAGTCAGTTATTGATACCTTAATACAGGCTAGGAAGCCTGTTACCAGAAAGATTTATCATAAGATATGGCGCAAATACTTATATTGGTGCGAATCCAAGAGTTACTCATGGAGTAAGGTTAGGATTCCGAGGATATTGTCTTTTCTACAAGAAGGTTTAGAAAAGGGTTTATCCGCTAGTTCCTTAAAGGGACAGATTTCAGCTCTGTCCATTCTTTTACACAAACGTCTGTCAGAAGTTCCGGACGTTCAAGCTTTTTGTCAGGCTTTAGCTAGGATCAAGCCTGTGTTTAAAACTGTTGCTCCACCATGGAGTTTGAACTTAGTTCTTAATGTTTTACAGGGGGTTCCGTTTGAACCCCTTCATTCCATTGATATCAAGTTGTTATCTTGGAAAGTTCTGTTTTTAATGGCGATTTCCTCGGCTCGAAGAGTCTCTGAGTTATCTGCCTTACATTGTGATTCTCCTTATCTGATTTTTCATTCAGACAAGGTAGTTCTGCGTACTAAACCTGGGTTCCTACCTAAGGTGGTCACTAACAGGAATATCAATCAAGAGATTGTGGTTCCATCTTTGTGTCCTAATCCTTCTTCGAAAAAGGAACGTCTGCTACACAATCTAGATGTAGTCCGTGCCCTGAAATTTTATCTACAGGCAACTAAGGATTTTCGACAAACGTCTTCCCTGTTTGTCGTTTATTCTGGTCAGAGGAGAGGTCAAAAAGCTTCGGCTACCTCTCTCTCCTTTTGGCTTCGTAGCATAATACGGTTAGCCTATGAGACTGCTGGACAGCAGCCTCCTGAAAGAATTACAGCACATTCTACTAGAGCTGTGGCTTCCACTTGGGCCTTTAAGAATGAGGCTTCTGTTGAACAGATTTGCAAGGCTGCAACTTGGTCTTCTCTTCATACTTTTTCCAAATTTTACAAATTTGACACTTTTGCTTCTTCGGAGGCTGTTTTTGGGAGAAAGGTTCTTCAGGCAGTGGTTCCTTCCGTATAAAGAGCCTGCCTGTCCCTCCCGTCATCCGTGTACTTTAGCTTTGGTATTGGTATCCCATAAGTAATGGATGATCCGTGGACTAGATACACTTAACAAGAGAAAACATAATTTATGCTTACCTGATAAATTTATTTCTCTTGTAGTGTATCCAGTCCACGGCCCGCCCTGTCACTTTAAGGCAGGTAATTTTTCCATTAAACTACAGTCACCACTGCACCCTATGGTTTTCCTTTCTCTGCATGTTTTCGGTCGAATGACTGGTAATGGCAGTTAGGGGAGGAGCTATATAGCAGCTCTGCTGGGTGAATCCTCTTGCACTTCCTGTTGGGGAGGAGTTAATATCCCATAAGTAATGGATGATCCGTGGACTGGATACACTACAAGAGAAATAAATTTATCAGGTAAGCATAAATTATGTTTTATTTGTAGATATTGTATTTAATTAATTTATTGATAGTGTAGTGTTAGGTTTAATTGTAGGTATTTTATTTAATTTATTTATTGATAGTGTAGTGTTAGGTTTAATTGTAACTTAGGTTAGGATTTATTTCTCCAACATTGGTGTGTCCGGTCCACGGCGTCATCCTTACTTGTGGGATATCTCTTCCCCAACAGGAAATGGCAAAGAGCCCCAGCAAAGCTGGCCATATAGTCCCTCCTAGGCTCCGCCCACCCCAGTCATTCTCTTTGCCGTTGCACAGGCAACATCTCCACGGAGATGGTTAAGAGTTTTTTGGTGTTTAAATGTAGTTTTTTATTCTTCTATCAAGTGTTTGTTATTTTAAAATAGTGCTGGTATGTACTATTTACTCTGAAACAGAAAAGGATGAAGATTTCTGTTTGTGAGAGGAAGATGATTTTAGCAGACAGTAACTAAAATCGATTGCTGTTTCCACATAGGACTGTTGAGATGAAGTAACTTCAGTTGGGGGAAACAGTTAGCAGACTTTTCTGCTTAAGGTATGACTAGCCATATTTCTAACAAGACTGTGTAATGCTGGAAGGCTGTCATTTCCCCTCATGGGGACCGGTAAGCCATTTTCTTAGTCTCAAACAGAATAAAGGGCTTAATATGGGCTATAAAACTGGTAGACACTTTTATGGGCTAAATCGATTGCTTTATTTGGGCATTTTATTCATATTTATGCTGACAATTCGCATTTATAAACTTGGGGAACGTTTATTAAATGGCAGGCACTATGTTAGACACCTTTTCCAGTCAGGGGGCCTTCCTAGTTGTAGACTGAGCCTCATTTTCGCGCCATTACTGCTCAGTTGTTTTTTAGAGCAGGGCATGCAGATGCATGTGTGAGGATCTGAAATTTGCTGGAAAAGCTTCTAGAAGGCGTCAATTGGTATCATATTCCCCTCTGGGCTTGGTTGGGTCTCAGCAAAGGCTGTAGCTGGGACTGTATTGGGGTTAAATTTGTAAACGGCTCCGGTTCCGTTATTTTAAGGGTTAAAGCTCTGAAATTTGGTGTGCAATACTCTTAATGCTTTAAAACACTGTGGTGACATTTTGGTAATTTATGAACAATTCCTTCATACTTTTTCACATATTCAGTAATAAAGTGTTTTCTGTTTAAAATTTAAAGAGACAGTAACGGTTTTGTTTTAAAACTTTTTTTGTGCTTTGTTGACAAGTTTAAGCCTGTTTAACATGTCTGTGCCTTCGGATAAGCTATGTTCTATATGTATGAAAGCCAATGTGTCTCCCCATTTAAATTTATGTGATAATTGTGCCATAGCGTCCAAACAAAGTAAGGACAGTACTGCCACAGATAATGAAATTGCCCAAGATGATTCCTCAGATGAGGGGAGTAAACATGATACTACATCATCTCCTACTGTGTCTACACCAGTTTTGCCCACACAGGAGGCCCCTAGTACATCTAGTGCGCCAATGCTTATTACCATGCAACAATTAACGGCTGTAATGGATAACTCCATAGCAAATATTTTATCCAAAATGCCTACTTATCAGAGAAAGCGTGATTGCTCTGTTTTAAACACTGAAGAGCAGGAGGGCGCTGATGATAATTGTTCTGTCATACCCTCACACCGATCTGAAGGGGCCATGAGGGAGGTTTTGTCAGATGGAGAAATTTCAGATTCAGGAAAAATTTCTCAACAAGCTGAACCTGATGTTGTGACATTTAAATTTAAATTAGAACATCTCCGCGCACTGCTTAAGGAGGTGTTATCTACTCTGGATGATTGTGACAACTTGGTCATTCCAGAGAAATTATGCAAGATGGACAAGTTCCTAGAGGTTCCGGTGCACCCAGACGCTTTTCCTATACCCAAGCGGGTGGCGAACATAGTAAATAAGGAGTGGGAAAAGCCTGGCATACCTTTTGTCCCCCCCCCCTATATTTAAGAAATTATTTCCTATGGTCGACCCCAGAAAGGACTTATGGCAGACAGTCCCTAAGGTCGAGGGGGCAGTTTCTACTCTAAACAAACGCACTACTATTCCTATCGAAGATAGTTGTGCTTTCAAAGATCCTATGGATAAAAAATTGGAGGGTTTGCTTAAAAAGATTTTTGTACAGCAAGGTTACCTTCTACAACCCATTTCGTGCGTTGTTCCTGTCACTACAGCAGCGTGGTTCTGGTTCGAGGAACTTGAAAACTCGCTTAGTAGAGAGACTCCATATGAGGAGGTTATGGACAGAGTTCACGCACTTAAGTTGGCTAACTCTTTTATTTTAGATGCCGCTTTGCAATTAGCTAGATTAGCGGCGAAAAATTCAGGGTTTGCTATCGTGGCGCGCAGAGCGCTTTGACTAAAGTCTTGGTCAGCGGATGTGTCATCCAAGACAAAATTGCTTAACATCCCTTTCAAAGGTAAAACTCTATTTGGACCAGAATTGAAAGAGATTATTTCAGACATCACTGGGGGAAAGGGCCACGCCCTTCCACAAGATAGGCCTTTCAAGGCCAAAAATAAGTCTAATTTTCATTCCTTTCGCAATTTCAGGAACGGACCGGCCTCTAATTCTGCATCCTCTAAGCAAGAGGGTAATGCCTCACAACCCAAACCAGCCTGGAAACCGATGCAAGGCTGGAACAAGGGTAAGCAGGCCAAGAAGCCTGCCGCTGCTAACAAAACAGCATGAAGGAGTAGCCCCCGATCCGGGACCGGATCTAGTGGGGTGCAGACTCTCTCTCTTTGCTCAGGCTTGGGCAAGAGATGTTCAGGATCCCTGGGCGCTAGAAATAGTTTCTCAGGGTTATCTCCTGGAATTCAGGGAACTACCCCCAAGGGGAAGGTTCCACATGTCTCACTTATCCTCAAACCAAATAAAGAGACAGGCGTTCTTACATTGTGTAGAAGACCTGTTAAAGATGGGAGTGATACACCCAGTTCCAATAAAGGAACAAGGAATGGGATTTTATTCCAATCTGTTCGTAGTTCCCAAAAAAGAGGGAACTTTCAGACCAATTTTGGATTTGAAGATCCTAAACAAATTTCTCAGGGTACCATCGTTCAAGATGGAAACCATTCGAACGATTCTACCCACTATCCAGGAAAGTCAATTTATGACTACCGTGGATCTAAAGGATGCGTACCTACATATTCCTATCCACAAAGAACATCATCAGTTCCTAAGGTTCGCTTTTCTGGACAAGCATTACCAGTTTGTGGCCCTCCCATTCGGGTTAGCCACTGCTCCAAGGATTTTCACAAAGGTACTAGGGTCCCTTCTAGCGGTTCTAAGACCGAGGGGCATTGCAGTAGTACCTTACTTGGACGACATTCTAATACAAGCGTCGTCCCTGTCAAAAGCAAAGGCTCATACAAACATCGTTCTGGCCTTTCTCAGATCACACGGATGGAAGGTGAACATAGAAAAAAGTTCTCTGTCTCCGTCGACAAGAGTTCCCTTCTTGGGAACAATAATAGATTCCTTAGAAATGAGGATTTCTCCTGTTAAGTGTGGTCAGTCCACGGGTCATCATTACTTCTGGGATATTAACTCCTCCCCAACAGGAAGTGCAAGAGGATTCACCCAGCAGAGCTGCTATATAGCTCCTCCCCTCTACGTCACACCCAGTCATTCTCTTGCACCCAACTAATAGATAGGATGTGTGAGAGGACTGTGTTGATTATACTTAGTTTTATACCTTCAATCAAAAGTTTGTTATTTTATAACAGCACCGGAGTGTGTTGTTCCTTCTCTGGTAGAATTTGAAGAAGAATCTACCTGAGTTTTTTGTATGATTTTAGCCGGCGTAGTTAAGATCATATTGCTGTTCTCGGCCATCTGAGGAGTGAGGTAAACTTCAGATCAGGGGACAGCGGACAGGTTAATCTGCAAAGAGGTATGTAGCAGCATATTATTTTCTGACAATGGAATTGACTGAGAAAATTCTGCCATACCGATATAATGTAAGCTCAGCCTTAAATGCAGTAGTAGCAACTGGTATCAGGCTGTCATGTATGTATATTTTACACTTCAGTATTCTGGGGAATGGCACTTCACTGGGATAATACTGTATGCATAAGACTTTAGCCTAATTTGCAGTGACTAGCAACAGGCTTTCTAATGACATTTCATTTATTTGATGTTAAACGTTTTTGCTGGCATGTTAAATCGTTTAATTTTCTGAGGTACTGGGTGAAAAAATGTTTTGGGTACTGTTTTTTTCCACTTGGCAGTCGTTTTATTTAATTTAAGACAGTTTACTGATCTCCCTCACTGTTGTGTGTGAGGGGGAGGGGCCTATTTTGGCGCTTTTGCTACGCATCAAAAAATTCAGTCAGAAGTCTCTTGTCTTCCCTGCATGATCCGGTTCGTCTCTACAGAGCTCAGGGGTCTTCAAAACTTATTTTGAGGGAGGTAATCACTCACAGCAGAGCTGTGAGATTGTAGCTGACTGTGATAAAAAACGTTTATTTCTGTACTTTTTTTCTGCTACCTTAAGAAAATGTTTGTTCAACAAGGTTTTATATTGCAACCCCTTGCATGTATTGCGTCTGTCACGGCCGCGGCCGCTTTTTGGTCCGAGTCCCTGGAAGAGACTCTTGACTCAATAACTATAGATGAGATTTCAAACAAGCTTAAGACACTTAAGCTAGCTAATTCATTTATTTCGGATGCCGTAGTACATTTAACTAAACTTACGGCTAAGAATTCCGGATTCGCCATTCAGGCACGCAGAGCACTGTGGCTAAAATCCTGGTCAGCTGACGTTACTTCTAAATCTAAATTACTTAACATACCTTTCAAAGGGCAGACCTTATTCGGGCCCGGGTTGAAAGAAATTATCGCTGACATTACAGGAGGTAAAGGCCATGCCCTGCCTCAAGACAGAGCCAAACCTAAGGCTAGACAGTCTAATTTTCGTTCCTTTCGTAATTTCAAAGCAGGAGCAGCATCAACTTCCTCTGCACCAAAACAGGAAGGAGCTGTTGCTCGCTACAGACAAGGCTGGAGACCTAACCAGTCCTGGAACAAGGGCAAGCAGGCCAGGAAACCTGCTGCTGCCCCTAAGACAGCATGAATTGAGGGCCCCCGATCCGGGAACGGATCTAGTGGGGGGCAGACTTTCTCTCTTCGCCCAGGCTTGGGCAAGAGATGTCCAGGATCCCTGGGCGTTAGAGATCATATCTCAGGGATACCTTCTAGACTTCAAATTCTCTCCCCCAAGAGCGAGATTTCATCTGTCAAGGTTGTCAACAAACCAAATAAAGAAAGAGGCGTTTCTACGCTGCGTACAAGATCTTTTATTAATGGGAGTGATCCATCCGGTTCCGCGGTCGGAACAAGGACAAGGGTTTTACTCAAATCTGTTTGTGGTTCCCAAAAAAGAGGGAACTTTCAGGCCAATCTTGGATTTAAAGATCCTAAACAAATTCCTAAGAGTTCCATCGTTCAAAATGGAAACTATTCGGACAATTTTACCCATGACCACAGTGGATTTAAAGGATGCTTACCTTCACATACCGATTCACAAAGATCATTACCGGTATCTAAGGTTTGCCTTCCTAGACAGGCATTACCAGTTTGTAGCTCTTCCATTCGGATTGGCTACGGCTCCAAGAATCTTCACGAAGGTTCTGGGTGCTCTTCTGGCGGTACTAAGACCGCGAGGAATTTCGGTAGCTCCGTACCTAGACGACATTCTGATACAAGCTTCAAGCTTTCAAACTGCCAAGTCTCATACAGAGTTAGTACTGGCATTTCTAAGGTCGCATGGATGGAAGGTGAACGAAAAGAAGAGTTCTCTCTTTCCACTCACAAGAGTTCCCTTCTTGGGGACTCTTATAGATTCTGTAGAAATGAAGATTTACCTGACAGAAGACAGGTTAACAAAGCTTCAAAATGCATGCCGTGTCCTTCATTCCATTCAACACCCGTCAGTAGCTCAATGCATGGAGGTGATCGGCTTAATGGCAGCGGCAATGGACATAGTACCCTTTGCACGCCTACATCTCAGACCGCTGCAATTGTGCATGCTAAGTCAGTGGAATGGGGATTACTCAGACTTGTCCCCTACTCTGAATCTGGATCAAGAGACCAGAAATTCTCTTCTATGGTGGCTTTCTCGGCCACATCTGTCCAGGGGGATGCCATTCAGCAGGCCAGACTGGACAATTGTAACAACAGACGCCAGCCTACTAGGTTGGGGCGCTGTCTGGAATTCTCTGAAGGCTCAGGGACAATGGAATCAGGAGGAGAGTCTCCTGCCAATAAACATTCTGGAATTGAGAGCAGTTCTCAATGCCCTTCTGGCTTGGCCCCAGTTAACAACTCGGGGGTTCATCAGGTTTCAGTCGGACAACATCACGACTGTAGCTTACATCAACCATCAGGGAGGGACAAGAAGCTCCCTAGCAATGATAGAAGTATCAAAGATAATTCGCTGGGCAGAGTCTCACTCTTGCCACCTGTCAGCAATCCACATCCCGGGAGTGGAGAACTGGGAGGCGGATTTCCTAAGTCGTCAGACTTTTCATCCGGGGGAGTGGGAACTTCACCCGGAGGTTTTTGCCCAAATTCTTCGACGTTGGGGCAAACCAGAGATAGATCTCATGGCGTCTCGACAGAACGCCAAGCTTCCTCGTTACGGGTCCAGATCCAGGGATCCGGGAGCGGTTCTAATAGATGCTTTGACAGCACCTTGGACCTTCGGGATGGCTTATGTGTTTCCACCCTTCCCGATGCTTCCTCGATTGATTGCCAGAATCAAACAGGAGAGAGCATCAGTGATTCTAATAGCGCCTGCATGGCCACGCAGGACTTGGTATGCAGATCTAGTGGACATGTCATCCTGTTCACCTTGGTCTCTGCCTCTGAGACAGGACCTTCTGATCCAGGGTCCCTTCAAACATCAAAATCTAATTTCTCTGAAGCTGACTGCTTGGAAATTGAACGCTTGATTTTATCAAAACGTGGTTTTTCTGAGTCAGTAATTGATACCTTAATACAGGCTAGGAAGCCTGTTACCAGAAAGATTTACCATAAAATATGGCGTAAATACTTATATTGGTGCGAATCCAAGAGTTACTCATGGAGTAAGGTTAGGATTCCTAGGATATTGTCTTTTCTACAAGAAGGTTTAGAAAAGGGTTTATCCGCTAGTTCCTTAAAGGGACAGATTTCAGCTCTGTCCATTCTTTTACACAAACGTCTGTCAGAGGTTCCGGACGTTCAAGCTTTTTGTCAGGCTTTAGCTAGGATCAAGCCTGTGTTTAAAACTGTTGCTCCACCATGGAGTTTGAACTTAGTTCTTAATGTTTTACAGGGTGTTCCGTTTGAACCCCTTCATTCCATTGATATCAAGCTGTTATCTTGGAAAGTTCTGTTTTTAATGGCTATTTCCTCGGCTCGAAGAGTCTCTGAGTTATCTGCCTTACATTGTGATTCTCCTTATCTGATTTTTCATTCAGACAAGGTAGTTCTGCGTACTAAACCTGGGTTCTTACCTAAGGTGGTCACTAACAGGAATATCAATCAAGGATTGTTGTTCCATCTTTGTGTCCTAATCCTTCTTCGAAGAAGGAACGTCTTCTACACAATCTAGATGTAGTCCGTGCCCTGAAATTTTATCTACAGGCAACTAAGGATTTTCGACAAACGTCTTCCCTGTTTGTCGTTTATTCTGGTCAGATGAGAGGTCAAAAAGCTTCGGCTACCTCTCTCTCTTTTTGGCTTCGTAGCATAATACGTTTAGCCTATGAGACTGCTGGACAGCAGCCTCCTGAAAGAATTACAGCTCATTCTACTAGAGCTGTGGCTTCCACTTGGGCCTTTAAGAATGAGGCTTCTGTTGAACAGATTTGCAAGGCTGCAACTTGGTCTTCTCTTCATACTTTTTCCAAATTTTACAAATTTGACACTTTTGCTTCTTCGGAGGCTGTTTTTGGGAGAAAGGTTCTTCAGGCAGTGGTTCCTTCCGTATAAAGAGCCTGCCTGTCCCTCCCGTCATCCGTGTACTTTAGCTTTGGTATTGGTATCCCAGAAGTAATGATGACCCGTGGACTGACCACACTTAACAGGAGAAAACAAAATTTATGCTTACCTGATAAATTCCTTTCTCCTGTAGTGTGGTCAGTTCACGGCCCACCCTGTTTTTTATGGCAGGTCTAAATTTTTTAAATTATACTCCAGTCACCACTGCACCCTTTGGCTTCTCCTTTCTCGTTGGTTCTCGGTCGAATGACTGGGTGTGACGTAGAGGGGAGGAGCTATATAGCAGCTCTGCTGGGTGAATCCTCTTGCACTTCCTGTTGGGGAGGAGTTAATATCCCAGAAGTAATGATGACCCGTGGACTGACCACACTACAGGAGAAAGGAATTTATCAGGTAAGCATAAATTTTGTTTTTTCTGACAGAGGTCAGAAAGTCAAAACTTCTAAGCTCTTGTCAAATTCTTCATTCTGTTCCTCGTCCTTCCATAGCGCAGTGCATGGAAGTAGTAGGGTTGATGGTTGCAGCAATGGACATAGTTCCTTTTGCACGAATTCATCTAAGACCATTACAACTGTGCATGCTCAAACAGTGGAATGGGGACTATACAGACTTGTCTCCAATGATTCAAGTAGATCAGAAGACCAGAGATTCACTCCGTTGGTGGCTGACCCTGGACCATCTGTCCCAGGGAATGAGCTTCCGCAGACCAGAGTGGGTCATTGTCACGACCGACGCCAGTCTAGTGGGCTGGGGCGCGGTCTGTGAATCCCTGAAAGCTCAGGGTCTATGGTCTCGGGAAGAGTCTCTTCTCCCGTTAAACATTCTGGAACTGAGAGCGATATTCAATGCTCTCAGGGCTTGGCCTCAACTAGCAAAGGCCAGATTCATAAGGTTCCAATCAGACATGACGACCGTTGTGTATATCAATCATCAGGGGGGAACAAGGAGTTCCCTGGCGATGAAAGAAGTGACCAAAATAATTCAATGGGCGGAGGATCACTCCTGCCACCTGTCTGCGATCCACATCCCAGGTGTGGAAAACTGGGAGGCGGATTTTCTGAGTCGTCAGACATTCCATCCGGGGGAGTGGGAACTCCATCCGGAGATCTTTGCCCAAATAACTCAATTATGGGGCATTCCAGACATGGATCTGATGGCGTCTCGTCAGAACTTCAAGGTTCCTTGCTACGGGTCCAGATCCAGGGATCCCAAGGCGACTCTAGTAGATGCACTAGTAGCACCTTGGACCTTCAACCTAGCTTATGTATTTCCACCGTTTCCTCTCATTCCCAGGCTGGTAGCCAGGATCAATCAGGAGAGGGCCTCGGTGATCTTGATAGCTCCTGCGTGGCCACGCAGGACTTGGTATGCAGACCTGGTGAATATGTCATCGGTTCCACCATGGAAGCTACCTTTGAAACAGGACCTTCTTGTTCAGGGTCCATTCGAACATCTAAATCTGGTCTCCCTCCAGCTGACGGCTTGGAGATTGAACGCTTGATTCTATCGAAGCGTGGGTTTTCAGATTCTGTGATAGATACTCTGGTTCAGGCCAGAAAACCGGTAACTAGAAAGATTTACCATAAAATATGGAAAAGATATATCTGTTGGTGTGAATCCAAAGGATTCCAATGGAATAAGATAAAAATTCCTAAGATTCTCTCCTTTCTACAAGAAGGTTTGGAGAAAGGATTATCTGCAAGTTCTCTAAAGGGACAGATCTCTGCTTTATCTGTCTTACTACACAAAAGACTGGCAGCTGTGCCAGATGTTCAAGCATTTGTTCAGGCTCTGGTTAGGATCAAGCCTGTTTACAGACCTTTGACTCCTCCCTGGAGTCTAAATCTAGTTCTTTCAGTTCTTCAAGGGGTTCCGTTTGAACCTTTACATTCCATAGATATTAAGTTACTATATTGGAAAGTTTTGTTTTTGGTTGCTATTTCTTCTGCTAGAAGAGTTTCAGAGTTATCTGCTCTGCAGTGTTCTCCACCCTATCTGGTGTTCCATGCAGATAAGGTGGTTTGGCGTACTAAGCCTGGTTTTCTTCCAAAGGTTGTTTCTAACAAAAATATTAACCAGGAGATAGTTGTACCTTCTTTATGTCCGAATCCAGTTTCAAAGAAGGAACGTTTGTTACACAATTTGGACGTAGTCCGTGCTCTAAAATTCTATTTAGAGGCTACAAAAGATTTCAGACAAACATCTTCTTTGTTTGTTGTCTATTCTGGTAAAAGGAGAGGTCAAAAAGCGACTTCTACCTCTCTTTCCTTTTGGCTTAAAAGCATCATCCGATTGGCTTATGAGACTGCCGGACGGCAGCCTCCTGAAAGAATCACAGCTCACTCCACTAGGGCTGTGGCTTCCACATGGGCCTTCAAGAACGAGGCTTCTGTTGACCAGATATGTAAGGCAGCGACTTGGTCTTCACTGCACACTTTTGCCAAATTTGACAAATTTGATACTTTTGCTTCTTCGGAGGCTATTTTTGGGAGAAAGGTTTTGCAAGCTGTGGTGCCTTCCGTTTAGGTAACCTGATTTGCTCCCTCCCTTCATCCGTGTCCTAAAGCTTTGGTATTGGTTCCCACAAGTAAGGATGACGCCGTGGACCGGACACACCGTTGGAGAAAGTAATTTATCAGGTAAGCATAAATTCTGTTTTTACAGGTAAATTTGTAATTATTTTAACTATTTTAGCTATTAAATAGTTCTTAACTATTTAATAGCTATTGTACCTGGTTAAAATAAATACAAAGTTACCTGTAAAATAAATATAAATCCTAAAATAGCTATAATATAATTATAATTTATATTGTAGCTATATTAGGATTTATTTTACAGGTAAGTATTTAGCTTTAAATAGGAATAATTTATTTAATAAGAGTTAATTAATTTCGTTAGATTTAAATTATATTTAACTTAGGGGGGTGTTAGTGTTAGGGTTAGACTTAGCTTTAGGGGTTAATACATTTATTAGAATAGCGGTGAGCTCCAGTCGGCAGATTAGGGGTTAATGTTTGAAGTTAGGTGTCGGCGATGTTAGGGAGGGCAGATTAGGGGTTAATACTATTTATTATAGGGTTAGTGAGGCGGATTAGGGGTTAATAACTTTATTATAATAGCGGTGCGGTCCGCTTGGCAGATTAGGGGTTAATAAGTGTAGGCAGGTGGAGGCGACGTTGAGGGGGGCAGATTAGGGGTTAATAAATATAATATAGGGGTCGGCGGTGTTAGGGGCAGCAGATTAGGGGTACATAAGTATAACGTAGGTGGCGGGCGGCAGATTATTGCTTAATTATTGTAGGTAGCTGGCGGCGACGTTGTGGGGGGCAGGTTAGGGGTTAATAAATATAATATAGGGGTCGGCGGTGTTAGGGGCAGCAGATTAGGGGTACATAAGTATAACGTAGGTGGCGGTCGGCAGATTAGGGGTTAAAAAAATGTAATCGAGTGGCGGCGATGTGGGGGGACCTCGGTTTAGGGGTACATAGGTAGTTTATGGCTGTTAGTGTACTTTTACAGCACAGTAGTTAAGAGCTTTATGAACCGGCGTTAGCCCAGAAAGCTCTTAACTACTGACTTTTTCTGTGGCTGGAGTTTTGTCGTTAGATTTCTAACGCTCACTTCAGACACGACTCTAAATACCGGAGTTAGAAAGATCCCATTGAAAAGATAGGATACACAATTGACGTAAGGGGATCTGCGGTATGGAAAAGTCGCGGCTGAAAAGTGAGCGTTAGACCCTTTCCTGACTGACTCCAAATACCGGCGGTAGCCTATAACCAGCGTTAGGAGCGTTGTTTCGCTAAATGTGGCACTTTAAACAATAACACTTTTTCATCTCTGGATGCACAGACCTAGGACTATCGCCAAAAATTGATTATATTATATTCAGAATTTAGTCCTTGTGGCCTCCTAGTCCTCAGTCTGTGCATCCAGAAAATCTCCCTTTTAGCTAAGATTGAATCTCTGTCACCTCCCCTTGTACCTGTCTTTACAGATTCAATAACGGTCCATCTTAAAGTATTACTACTTTTATTATGATGGTTCTTGAAATGAAGCACAAGCGGAGTAGTTAATTTCCCTAATTTAATATTAGATAAGTGTTCTCTTATACTATATCTTACTTCTCGTGTCGTGAGTCCAGTGTACTGTACCTCACATTCAATACATGTTAAGAGGTATATAGAATAAGTGGCTCTACAATTTGTGCAGCCTCTGAATTCAAAGGTCTCTCCTGTCACACAGCTTCTGAATCCCTGTCTCTGTTCCAATGTCTCACATGCTTTGCAATGTAGATTGCTACACTTAAAAACTCCTGTGTGTTCTAACCATGAGCTTCTCCTATTGAATTCTGGTTTTAATTGTGTGGGAGCTATTCTATTTCCTATAGATAGTCCTTTTCTGAATGCAAATCTACAGTTTCTGGGATTAATCTCCTCTAGGCCATCATCTGCTCTCAATATTGATAGATTATTTTTTATAATCTGGCAGATCTGTTCATACTGGTTGCTGTATTGAGTGACAAAATTTACTGTTTTATTTTCTTCTAGTTTTTTCTTTTTAGACCCTTCTCTGTAGTTTAGAAATTTTGACCTATCCGGATCATCAATTGATTTCCTTATTAAATCTATGTCTCTTTGGTTATATCCCCTTTATCTCAATCTTTTATTGAGATCTTCATCTTGCTTGAAATAATTTTCTTTGTCTGTACAATTCCTCTTTAGTCTTATATATTGGCCTCTTATTACTGATTTTAAAACCCTTTGCGGATGATTGCTATGGGCATGCAGAATAGTGTTGCCCGATATGGGTTTTCTGTATATTTCCACATCTATTTTGCCCAAATCTCCCCCCTTAAGGGTTACATCCAGATAATTAATATTTCTATTTCCTATCTCAAAGGTAAATTGAATTCCTGCATTATTTATATTTAGCCTTTCCACAAATTCCTTTGCCTCCTTGGTACTGCCACACCATATAAATAACAAATCATCTATGAAACGTCTGTAATAGACTATGTGGCTCTTATCTGGATTTTCTCCTCCAAAGATGTGGGACAGCTCCCACCATCCCATGAATAAATTCGCATAGGATGGGGCAAATTTAGCTCCCATGGCTGTCCCACATCTTTGGAGGAAGAAATCTCCCTCGAAGGCAAAGAAGTTATGGGTTAGTAAAAATTCTGTTACTCGCAGAATGTACTTGCAAAAATCATCACTAAAACTTTTATTCCTGTGTAGAAAGTATTTCAATGCCTCTAGTGCTTTGTCATGTCTAATTGAGGAATACAGCGAGACTACGTCTATAGTCAGCCGCACAAAATTTTCTTTCCATGTTATAGATTCCATTTCCAGCAACAACTGCTTAGTGTCTTTTAGAAAACTTGGCAACTGTTTCACTAATGGTTGGAGTATTTCATCCAACCATTGTGAAAGATGTTCAAATATAGAATTAATGCCACTTATTATGGGTCTACCCACCACATTTTCTAGGGATTTGTGAAGTTTCGGCAAGAAGTTGAAGATTGGAATAACTGGGTGGTCTATCAGCAAAAAATCTCTGGTATTATCATCAAGAAAACCTCCCTCCATTCCATCGTCAACTAAATGCCAAGTTCATTTTGGAAGCATATTGTTGGATTGAAAGACAATTTAATATATTGGCGAGAATCATCTAGTTGTCTATAGGCCTCTTTGACAAAAAAGGATCGGCCCATCACCACGACCGATCCCCCCTTGTCTGCCGCCCTAATCACCAATTCTCTTCTTTCACCCAATTTTTTTAGTGCCATATGTTCTTCTCTGGTTAAATTCTTTCTTTTGTTCTTATTTACACAATAAGCCAATTGATTAAGGTCTCTCTCTACTCTTTTTTGAAATTTCTCCAAAACTTCTCCTCTTGATTGTATAGGATAAAAGGGAGAAGTTTTTCTTAGTAATGGACCCTTTGTTACTTGTCTAGTATCTTGTTCATAATTACTCTCTTCATATAATTGCTCTAGTGTTTCAAGGTCACACACCTCCTGATAGTTCAGGTTCCTCTCTTTAGGATGTTCACCTCTCTCAGACCTTAAAGAATTAGAAACCTCAATACTGCTTTCATTCTTAAAATGTTTTTTTAACGTTAAATTTCTAATAAGTTTATTAGTATCTATTAAGGTCTGAAAGAGGTTAAAATCCTCACTCGGGACAAAATTCAGGCCTAGACTTAAAACCTTGGTTTTGTTTTCACTCAAATCAAAGGAGGATAAATTTATAACTGTATTTACTTGTATTTCCTTTGAGACCTCCCTCTCCGCGGTGGGAGTTGATTTTCTCTTGTTTTGCCATCTCCTCCCCCCCTTCTGATTCTCTTGTTCCTATCTGAAAAACCTGGGCTACCTCTAGTCTTTCTACCTTCCTCGGGGGGTCAGGCGCCAATGCCCCTGATGTAGTGGGTTCTTCTAACTGATATTTTGAAAACTGTTGGGGTCTAAGAATGGAGCTTGTCTTAGATTTTGCTCCCATATCTACATTTTGTTTTATGTTCTGGATACCCTCATCGCCCGAGTTTGACCCTTCTGATGTATGGCCCTCCTCTTGTGAATCCCCTTCACTATCTGAGAAAGTGACTTTCTTGTGCCTTCTATTCTTGTTTTTATTTTTGTTTTTATTCTTCACCTTGTTTTTTGCCTTTGTTATAGAAATCATTTTCTCTCCTATAACTAAACCTTTGTATTCTGTTCCATATATATACCTTGTTTGTCTCAAAATCAGCAGTATCTCTGACAAACTTGTCATGTTTAATTTCCATAATCATACGTTTAATGTCTGCAATTGTGTCATGCAAAATTTTATCAAACTTGGAATATTGTGATTCTTCCTTCCTATAACTGCATTCTATTTGTAAAACATCAATTTCATTAGAGACATCTTTCAAAGCTTTACGTTTAAAATTCAATAACATATTCATTAACCTTATGGAACATTTTGACAGGATTTCATTCCAATTTTTTTACAAATTCTGCATCCTCCACTACAAACGTGGGGAATTTGTTAATCCGTAAACCTCTTGGTATCAGTCCTGTATTCAGGTACTTTTCTAGTGTCCATACATCCCATTTCAGCCTGGTCTCCTTTATTAACAGATCCTCCAATGTTTCAAATAGCTTACTCAAGGAAAACATAGAGCAGTCCGTGGAAAACACACATTCCAAATCTGTTAAATCACTCACTCTGTCCACTGTCGGTTTCAAAGAATAGTACTGTAAATTTCCTTTGCTGTTGTCATGTAACTCCATCATTTAAACACTGTTCAAACTTGTTGTAATAAAAGCTCTATTCCGTTAGTCACCACTTGTACAAATTTACAACTCTCAGGAAGTTCTCAGTGCTCCAGCTACTTGCGGGTTATCTTCCGCTTTCTAAACTAAGCCACCAAATGCTTAGCACCTGCAGAATCCTATATGCGTTGTAAATAGTCCAAATTTAACCCCACTTATTAGTGACACTCTTAAACTCACTCTTGGTATTACCGCCTCAATTACACGATATATTCAGGTCAGTCCTGTGACATAGGGGGTACACAGTTATATGCTTGCTGTCCGGGACCCATCTCTCAAAGCTAAACAAACCCGGTATTTACCTGTGGTCTGTCGCGGAGACTCCACTTACTCGCGGATGCCCGGCTCTTCCTTCTTCAGCGTCCTATGTAAATAAAATTATTCAAATAAATGTGAGAAGGGAAATGAGTGTATCATATTAATGTCCTATGAAGGAAACAAATGATGGTATTGCTATTTAGAAAATGAAATATTATTATCCGTATTGTATATGGGAAGTCATGGGTTAATTCCCAGGTGTTGGTTTTAACCAATGGGCGAATGCCTGAAGATTTAAAAAGAGCCGATATGGGGTAAATTGACCACACTACGATTACGGCCAGCGAGCCAAAATGCGTCAGTGGGTCCCTGGGAATCGCCCAAGACATCTCAACCTGAGCTGTATTACAGTATATGTCATCTGCTGTTCTAACATGAAATAAAAGAAGAATTTTAATCGGATAACCGTGGAGGTGCCTCTATTTCTTTGTATGGTAAAACAATCTAAGACAGCATGAAGGGGCGGCCCCTGATCCGGGACTGGATCTAGTAGGAGGCAGACTTTTTTTGCCCAGGCTTGGGCAAGAGATGTTCAGGACCCCTTGGCATTGGAAATCGTAACCCACGGATATCAACTGGAATTCAAGGATTTTCTCCCAAGAGGGAGATTTCATCTTTCACAATTGTCTGTAGACCAGATAAAAAGAGAGGCGTTCTTACGTTGTGTAAAAGACCTCTCTACCAATGGAGTAATTTGTCCCGTTCCAAAACTAGAACAGGGGCAGGGGTTTTACTCAAATCTTTTGTTGTTCCCAAAAAAGAGGGAACTTTCAGACCCATTTTAGATCTCAAGTGTCTAAACAAGTTACTCAGCGTCCCATCGTTCAAGATGGAGACTATACGAACAATTTTACCAATGATCCAGGAGGGTCAATATATGACTACCGTGGACTTGAAGGATGCATACCTTCATATCCCTATTCACAAGGATCATCAGTTCCTAAGGTTTGCCTTCCTGGACACACTTTCAGTTTGTGGCTCTTCCCTTCGGGTTGGCCACAGCACCCAGGATCTTCACAAAGGTTCTAGGGTCCCTTCTGGTGGTTCTCAGATGGCAGGGGCATAGCAGTGGCGCCTTATCTGGACAATATTTTGATTCAGGCGTCAACTTATCATCTGACAAAATCTCACACGGACACAGTGTTGTCCTTTCTGAGAACTCACGGTTGGAAAGTGAACATAGAAAAGAGTTCACTAGTTCCATGGACAAGGGTTACCTTCTTGGGAACTCTGTTAGACTATGTAGACATGAAAATATTTCTGACGGAGATCAGAAAATCAAAAATTCTAAATACTTGTCGAGCCCTTCAGTCCATTCCTCGACCATCAGTGGCTCAGTGTATGGAGGTAATTGGGTTAATGGTAGCGGCAATGGACATCATTCCGTTTGCTCGTTTTCATCTCAGACCACTGCAGCTGCGCATGCTCGGACAGTGGAATGGGGACTATGCAAATTTATCTACTCAGATAAATCTGGATCAAGAGACCAGAGACTTTCTTCTTTGGTGGTTGTCGCCGGATCATCTGTCCCAGGGGACTTGTTTCCGCAGACCCTCGTGGGTGATAGTGACAACGGACGCCAGTCTACTAGGTTGGGGTGCAGTCTGGAATTCCCTGAAGGCTCAGGGTGTTTGGACTCAGGTGGAGTCTCTACTTCCAATCAATATTCTGGAACTGAGAGCAATATTCAATGCGCTTCAGGCATGGCCTCAGTTGGCTTCGGCCAAATTCATCAGATTCCAGTGGGACAATATCACGACTGTGGCTTATATCAATCATCAGGGGGGAACAAGGAGTTCCTTAGCGATGATAGAAGTATCCAAGATAATCCGATGGGCAGAGGCCCACCCTTGTTATCTGTCAGCAATCTACATCCCAGGAGTAGAGAACTGGGAAGCGGATTTTCTATGTCGACAGACTTTTCATCCGGGAGAGTGGGAACTCCACCCGGAGGTGTTTGCCTCACTGATTCTCCAATGGGGCAGGCCGGAATTGGATCTGATGGAATCTCGACAGAATGCCAAGCTTCCACGATACGGATCCAGGTCGAAGGATCCCCAGGCCGAACTGATAGATGCCTTGGCAGTACCTTGGTCTTTCAGCCTAGCTTATGTGTTTCCACCGTTTCCTCTCCTTCCACGCGTGATTGCTCGGATCAAACAGGAGAGAGCTTATAGCGCCTGCGTGGCCACCCAGGACTTGGTATGCGGATCTAGTGGACATGTCCTCTCTGCCACCGTGGAAACTTCCTTTGAGACAAGACAGTCTCATTCAAGGACCTTTCCAACATCCAAATCTAAATTCTCTGCAGCTGACTGCTTCGAGATTGAACGCTTGATTTTATCTAAGTGGGGATTCTCCGATTCGGTCATCGATACTTTGATACAGGCACGTAAGCCTGTCACTAGAAAAATCTATCATAAGATATGGCTTAAATATCTTTATTGGTGTGAATCCAAGGGCTACTCATGGAGTAAAGTTAGGATTCCCAGGATTCTGTCTTTTCTCCAAGAAGGATTGGAGAAAGGGTTATCAGCAAGTTCCTTAAAGGGACAGATTTCTGCTTTGTCAATTATTGCTTAACAAACGTTTGGCAGATGTTCCAGATGGTCAGTCTTTTTGTCAGGCTCTAACCAGAATTAAGCCTGTATTTAGACCAATTACTCCTCCCTGGAGTTTGCATTTAGTCCTTAGTGTTCTTCAAGGGGTTCCGTTTGAACCCATGCATTCCATAGATATTAAATTGTTAACTTGGAAAGTTTTGTTTTTGGTTGCTATTTCTTTTGCTCATGATTCGCCTTATCTTATATTCCATTCTGATAAGGTGGTTTTGCGTACCAAACCTGGATTTCTTCCTAAGGTTGTTTCAAATAAGAATATTAATCAGGAAATTGTTGTTCCTTCCTTGTGTCCGAATCCTTCTTCTAAGAAGGAGCGCCTGTTACATAATCTGGACGTGGTCTGTGCCTTAAAGTTTTACTTACAGGCGACAAAGGATTTCCGTCAATCATCTTCATTATTCATTGTTTATTCTGGAAAGCGTAGGGGTCATTACTTGTGAGAATACAGAACCTGGCCACCAGGAGGAGGCAAAGACACCCCAGCCAAAGACTTAAATATCTCCCCCACTTCCCTCATCCCCCAGTCATTCTTTGCCTTTCGTCACAGGAGGATGGCAGAGAAGTGTCAGAAGATTCGGAGTAGTCTCTTAAGGGGGGTAGTACCCTTCGGTATGGGACTGAAATTTTAAGTAGTCTTGTCAGCCTCTCAGTGAGAGCATTGACGAAAGTTAGAGTCTGGAGATGCAGGGAGATTCTTTCTTCGAAGCCATCCAGGCTCATATTAACAGCTCCCTAAGCAATCAGCATTGACGGGTTTTGCTGCCTGCTTTTCTTCGCTCAAGTCCATGCCCGAGACGCTGCTACAATCTCTCAAACTTAAAGGACCGTGTCGCTTTTCCACGGCATAGATTCCGATAAGATTGTTTTATTTTATCACGTTAACGATTGAAGACAGGGTATCAGTGGGACTCCATTATCTTTATGGAATCGAGGGTTAATACCTCCTGAGGGGGGTTATTGAACAGTGGGGATTTTTTAATAACGTTAGTTATATGATTTTGACTGCATATGTGTAAGAACATTTGGGCTCTTAGGCTGATACGGAACGTACATGTTACTTTCCTTTTGAGAGCTGCACAGTTTTTTATTAAAGGGACACTGAACACAAAATTTTTCTTTCGTGATTCAGATAGAGCATGCAATTTTAAGCAACTTTCTAATTTACTCCGTTTATCAATGTTTCTTCTTTCTCTTGCTATCTTTATATGAAAAAGAAGGCATCTAAGCTTTTTTCTTGGTTCAGAACTCTGGACAGCAGTTTTTGATTGGTGGTTGAATTTATCCACCAATCAGCAAGGACAACCTAGGTTGTTCACCAAAAATGGGCCAGCATCTAAACTTACATTTGTGCATTTCAAATAAAGATACCAAGAGAATAAAGAACATTTGATAATAGGAATTAATTAGAAAGTTGCTTAAAATGTCATGCTCTATCTGAATCACAAAATAAAAATGTGGGTACTTTTAAGCTGGCGCGCCTTTTCCTGCATGAGCACCATGTGACCGGGAGCGGTCAAGTTTATTACCGCTTCCGATTCCTGACTGGGTGTCTGCAGAGAGGAATGTCTTCTCTACCTGTCTGGGTCATAGGAGGTGGTGAGTTCCTCAGCCATTGGGGGTATAAGGTGTCAGTTGTATTTCTCTTTTGATAATATAACTTAGAAGAGTTATGGAGGATTCGAGGCAGAATTGATACCTGTCTATATTGTGAGGAGGCCCAGGTAACCCAGCCCTCTCAATTATGTTGCGTATGCCGCTATAAGGTGTTCTCATCAACCAATGTTGGGTTGTCAGAGACCGCTGAGCCATCCGCTTCTGAGGATTCTGAATACAGTAAGGCGTGTTCCCTTGATGCTTCTGTTCCTACATATGCAGATTTCCAGAGTTCCGCTCCCCCTTCGCCTGTGAGGGGGTTGTTTCCACCAGAGGTTACTACACAGTTATTCATGGCTATCTCTACGGTCTTAGCGATGCTACCTCTTCCTGCTGCGTGCAAGCGAAGGGTCAATCCAGGTTCTCCTGACCAGGGGCCGGCGTATAAAATGACGATTGTTTCCGATCATTCCTCTGGGGTTGCAGTTTCCTCTGACGCTTCAGAGGTAGAACCTCCAGGGTCGGAGTCTACAGATTTGAATCCTCCAACTGCGGAGAGCATAGCATTTAGATTTATATTGCTCGCCTGCTTTTACTTCTGAGAGAGGTTTTGAAAATGTTAGAGGTTCCCAGTACCGATCCGTCAGTTGTATCTCAGTCCTCTAAATCAGATGACAATCTTGAATAGACGAGTGGAGAGGATTGGTGCCTATTCCTTATCATCTTGATTTACATTTTGTTTTATTCTTTTATTAGAATCCCAGTTCCAAGCTCTATGGGGGATTGTGTGGGTGACAGGCTGGACTTGTTTCAGTTATCATGTTAAGGCGTCTGCCTATTTTCTTTTATGTATGTGGCAAGAGTCCATGAGTTAGTGACGTATGGAATATTCTGTACATTCCTACCAGGAGGGGACAAAGTTTCCCAATCCTCAAAATGCCTATAAATACACCTCCAACCACACTCATTCCTCAGTTTTACAAACTTTGCCTCTTGTGGAGTTGGTGAAGCAAGTTTGTGCTTGATTTCTTCTATGATAGGCACTTATAAGCATTTTGAAGCCCAATTCCTCTCAGAGTACAGTGTTTCTCAGAGGGATGTGAAGAGAGTATTGTCTGTCGATGTCATGGTTTCACTCATGTGAAATCTTTTCAAAGGCTCTCTGTTATCAGTAGTAGGGATTCATTCTCTACCTCCCTTTTCAGATCAACGATATACTCTTATACCATTACCTCTGCTGATATTTTTCAGTACTAGTTTGGCTGTCTGCTATATCTGAATCGGTGTCTTCTGGTAAGTATGTATCATTTTTCTCTCTCAGCCATGTTTCGCGCTTTATGTTATATTGTAAAGTTTTAAATATATGTGTTTACTTATATTTGCCATGAGTCAGGTCTAGGTATATTTCCCTTTTGCAGTCTAGCAGTTTCAGTATGAGAATCATGTTTTAGGAAATTTAGTTAAACTTTTTTCTTACCTTTGGTTACAGTTTTTTTATTTTTATTTATGTTTTTAAATATGACTTATTTTTCCTTAATTTTCGTGGGCAAATCTAGGCTGTCGTGGACGCAAAATGCTGTTATTTCTTTCTACTGACACGGTGATTCCACGGGTCATCATCAATTACTGTTGGGAATATCACTCCTGGCCAGCAAGAGGAGGCAAGGAGCACCACAGCAAAGCTGTTAAATACCACTCCCCTACCCACAATCCCCCAGTCATTCTCTTTGCCTGTAGTTCAAGGAGGAGGTGAAGTTTAGGTGTCTGATGAGAAGTTTTTTTTTTTTTTTTTTTAGCAGTGTAAGCTTACTTTCTGGGGTCTAGCCTAGTCCACATCAAACTCTTCAGTAGGCCAGTGGTGGCTTTTGAGCACTTGAGAACTTGTGAGGTACAATCCTCACTGCATTTTCTCAAGAATCTGCTACCCCAACTAGAACACCTGAGTAGGTTTACTCAGTTTTTCTCTCTTCACCGGTCTATGTGAGGTGCTGCACCCTCTCAAACCAGGTGAGCTATCCTGCTGCCGGACAGCACTTTCAGGTAAGTGCCAATTTAATTTTCTTTTGCAAGGAGATTGCTAGCACTTGTTACAGCTAAAAGTTGTCTTATTTAATATGGGACTTTATTAAACTTTCATGTTTGGGGTTTCCTTTAGGCAGTGTGGGCATTGAGACTGTGAATGCCAGCTCAATCCTATTGGTTGATTGCATCAGCCAATATGATTTTTTCTACCTTAATTCCGATTGGCTGATAGAATTCTATCAGCCAATCGGAATCTAAGGGACGCTATCTTGGATGACATCACTTAAAGAACCATTCATTCCGATGAAGCTGTCGATTGACGAGGATGCTCCGCGCCGGATGTCTTGAAGATGGAGCCACTCCGCGTCGGAAGGATGAAGATAGAAGATGCCGTCTGGATGAAGACTTCTGCCCGTCTGGAGGACCACTTCTGCCGGCTTCGTTGAGGACATCTTGCCGCTTGGATGAAGACTTCTCCCGGTAAGTGAATCTTCGGGGGTTAGTGTTAGGATTTTTTAAGGGTGTATTGGGTGGGTTTATTTTTTAGGTTAGGTCTTTGGGCATCAATAGAGCTAAATGCCCTTTTATGGGCAATGCCCATCCAAATGCCCTTTTCATGGCAATGGGGAGCTTAGGTTATTTTAGTTAGGCTTTTATTTGGGGGTTGGTTGTGTGGGTGGTGGGTTTTACTGTTGGGGGGGTTGTTTGTATTTTTTTTTACAGGTAAAAGAGCTGATTTCTTTGGGGCAATGCCCCGCAAAAGGCCCTTTTAAGGGCTATTGGTAGTTTAGTTTAGGCTAGGGTTTTTTTATTTTGGGGGGGCTTTTTTTATTTTAATAGGGCTATTAGATTAGGTGTAATTAGTTTAAAGATCTGTAATTTGTTTTTTATTTTCTGTAATTTAGTGTTTTTTTGTGATTTAGCTAATTTAATTTATTTAATTGTATTTAATGTAGGGAATTTATTTAATTGTAGTGTAGTGTTAGGTGTTATTGTAACATAGGTTATGTTTTATTTCACAGGTAAATTTGTATTTATTTTAGCTAGGTATTTATTTAATAGTTAATAACTATTTAGTAACTATTTACCTAGTTAAAATAAATACCAACTTGCCTGTAAAATAAAAAATAAACCCTAAGCTAGATACAATGTAACTATTAGTTATATTGTAGCTAGCTTAGGGTTTATTTTACAGGTAAGTATTTAGTTTTAAATAGGAATTATTTAGTTAATGATAGGAATTTTATTTATATTTATTTAAATTATATTTAAGTTAAGGGGTGTTAGGGTTAGGGTTAGACTTTGGTTTAGGGGTTAATAAATTTAGAATAGTAGCGGCGACGTTGGGGCGGCAAATTAGGGGTTAATAAATGTAGGTAGGTTGCAGCGACATTTGGGGAGGCAAATTAGGGGTTACTAAATATAATATAGGTGTCGGCAATGTTGGGGGCAGCAAATTAGGGGTTAATGAGTATAATGTAGGTGCAGCGATGTCCGGAGCGGCAGATTAGGGGTTAATAAGTATAATGTAGGTGGTGGCGATGTTGGGAGCGGCAGATTAGGGGTTAATAAGTGTAAGATTAGGGGTGTTTAGACTCGGGGTTCATTTTAGGGTGTTAGGTGTAAACATAAAATGTGTTTCCCCATAGGAATCAATGGGGCTGCGTTACTGAGTTTTACGCTGCTTTTTGGCAGTTGCTAGACTTTTTCTCAGCTGGCTCTCCCCATTGATGTCTGGGGAAATCGTGCACGAGCACATACAACCAGCTCACCGCTTACTTAAGCAGCGCTGGTATTGTAGTGCGGTATGGAGCTCAATTTTGCTCTACGCTCACTTCTTGCCTTTTAACGCCAGGTTTGTAAAAACCCGTAATACCATCGCTGTAGGTAACGGAGCAGTGAGAATAAACTGCACTGTAGCACCGCACAGCTCATAACGCAAGACTCATAATCTACCCGAAAGTGCCCTTTTAAATCTACTAACTGCAATTAGTTATAGTTACCAAATACCTTTGATTTAAATATTATCAATTGCGTATACTTCACCAAAAATAACCAAATCGATATTTCAGATTCCAAAACTTCTTGTTTCACCTCATATGAAATAAGGGTATTGCAATATGGATAATAAAAAGTAGCCCAATTTGCTTAAATTGACTGTGTCCCAATTTGGCAGCAGTTATTCAGTCACCAGTTCAGCAAAAAGTCAGCCAGCCTCCTTTCTCCTCTTGCATTCAGCTTATAATATCTTTATCATTGGTGAAACAGTATGATAGGCCCTTCGGAAGCTTGTCTGTGATTCGCCCTTGGATCTGAACATCTCATAGGTTATTTTGGGAGACGCCTCCCTGACTGCCTCTGCATGTGTTCTAATAGACAATTTATTTGGCTGTCATACCAGTTCCAATCCCCTAGGGGGCAGCAGACAACCAGCAAATACAGTCTCACCATCAATCACTGCTAATCCAAATATCTCCCTATATAGTGATTATTTAACATACTATAACTTTTTGCATTAATCACTTACCATTTTAATTATAGATGAGATAATATGTCATTTTTCTGATTACTAAATACAAGCATGTTTCTAGCGATCATACCCAAAAGCAATTACATTGTCGATCATTTGCTTTCCCCAGAATCATCTTAATATGATATGCATACCTTGAGATCAGCAAACATATGTCATTTTCATATAATTATATCTACATTTGATTACTATCCCATACAGATTAATATTTCATATCTGTATATCTCTCTTTGAGAGTACAAAACACATAGGCTATTATTTAAAATACCAATTATATGTGTACTTATTAGGTGCCTGAAAAATATAAAGGAATAGGTTACTAAAATTGGTCATTTTAAATTGACTGCATTGCTATTTATTAACTCTGCATATGTATCCCAATTTGTCCTTTAAATGTCTGGAAGACAGAAAAAAAAATATCAATATGTTACATATTTTAAAGTGGGATTATTACAATTGTTATTTAATCCTTTACAATCTGAATTGCATTTCCCCAGATCCATATATAGACACTTAATACAGTCTAAGGCATATATTGAATGTTTGAGATTTAAATATAACTTGTGATTCAAAAATGAATTTACAAGTTATAATGCAAAACATGTGTCTCTGCTTAGCTAATCTTCATCTAGATGTAACGTCTAGAATGTGTGGATTCAACACAATAGGGACAATTTAATACCTAGGTGATATTTAGTCATCTCTCCAGCCAAACTGGTTCTCGGAATCTCATTAGGCCTCAAAGGAAAATCTTAGACATCATGTCTGTTTATTCACAGGGGTTCCTGGGAAGGCTATCCAACAATGATCTATTAGAAATTACCTTTCTTCTGAGACCGTTATCAAAGGCTCTTTAGACGTGACCTTATCTCTTATAGTTCTAGGACCAATGTTGTTCTTTTTGATATAACTATGCAAACAATTCCTTTGATGAATGAGAGAGGGGTTGGTCTTGTTACAGTGACATCTGGAGTTTTACAAATAAAAAAAATTATTTGGTGTACACAACTATATATATATATATATATATATATATATATATATATATATATATATATATAGTGAAGATTGGATTAACCGTGTTAGTCTAGTAGATAAGATGCTCTAAAAACAAAGTATTTCAGTACGCAGTGATACCTTTTTTATTGGACTAACATAATATTTCAAAGACAAGCTTTCGAGAGTTTTCCTTTCTTCCTCAGGTTTGAAGCAATACTGATCAATCTGATATAGATACACATCACATACAACAAATGGAAGGGAGGAAGAGGAGTGTCATAAAAAGCAGAGTATGTGTCTGAAGGAGAAAATAGCTGAGAATAGCCAGAAAGAGTAAATAAACAGAGAAGAGTAAATAGGCAAGATAAGAGGAAAAAGAAAAAGAAACCAATATAGGACAATAAGATGAGAGATTATAGAAAGTTATGGTAGTGTGTGAGAAAGCCTACATTAAGTCCTTCATTTCTGGTGTTGAAATGTGTGATCATTTTCATCTCAAACGTCTTTCGTTCATGAGAGTCTTTGAAAATCCCTTTAAGAACTTTAATCCTGAGGTTAAGGATGGAGTGACCAGTCTGGGTGAAGTGATGACCAACAGGGGTACAATATTCATTTCCCTTGTGGTTTTTTATCGAGTATCTGTGTAGATTCATTCTGAGATGCAGCTTTAGGTCAGTTTCTCCAATGTAGCAACCTCTGTCGCACGCTGTACACTGTATCATGTACACCACATTAGCAGATGAGCACAAATAGGATCCTTTAATATTATATGATGTGTTATTGTGTCTGGCTGTGTTGTTGTTACATATGTTGACACAGTTTGCAGAGTGATTTGTTGCATCGTGCATTGCCATTCTGTGTAAGCTTCTGTTGTGTAGTTAATTTGCTGCGCATCAATCTTTGTCTCAGGTTAGGCGGTTGTTTGAATGCTAGTATGGGGGGTTCAGGAAATATTTTTTTGAGTGTGGGGTCCTCTAAAATGAGTGGTTGTAGCTCTTTAATAATTTTGCGTACTCCTTCCAGAGAAGGGTTGTAAGTGACTACTAGAGGGGTTTTTGTTTTGTTTTGTTTTCCTTTTCTTTGTATTGTAGGAGCCTTTCCCATGGTGTTTTTAGGGCAGATTTGATTTTTTTTTAGATATTGTCCTTTCCTTGTAGTTCTTTTGCCTAAATGACTCTGACAGTGTACTCAGGTGCTGATCTCTGTCTTTTGTGTCAGAGCAAATGCAGTGATATCTGATAGCTTGGCTGTAGATGATACCTTGTTTGGTGTGATTGGGATGGAAGCTGGAATTGTGGAGGTAGCTGTAACTGTGGGTTTTCTGTATATAGATGAATGAAGGATTCCATTGGTGACAGTTATTGTGCAGTCCAAGAAATTCACACTATGATTTGAAAAGTCCATTTTAAGGTTTATTGGCGGGTGAAATGAATTAAATGATTTGTGGAAATCTGAAAGGCTTTCTTCTCCTTCTGTCCATATTATGAAAATATCATCAATGTAACGATAATATGTATAAGGTTTGTTGGGCTGAGTATTTAAGAATCTGTATTCTAAGTCAGCCATGAAAAGATTAGCGTATTGGGGTGACATGTTTGTGCCCATTTTAAAACTGAAATAGTTGTGTGTGAGTATGAATTCTATAAGCTGGGCAATAGTTGCACTATCATAGTTGTGTGTTGGTTGGTTGGATGAGAGAATTTTTCTGCAGGCCTCAATACCATCCTTATGTGGGATGTTGCTGTATAAGGATCCCACATCCATAGTGTTTCCAGGTAGTTCATTTATCTGGTTAAGTTTATTAAGGAAGTCTGTAGTGTCCTGCATAAAGCTATCAGTCTTAATAACAAGAGGCTTAAGAATGTTTTCTATTAGGCCAGATATTTGTTCAGTGAGTGTTCCCATACCTGTTATAATGGGGCGTCCTGGGTTTCCTGGCTTGTGGATTTTGGGCAGCATGTAGAAGGTACCCATCTGAAGATTGGAAGGTACCAGATTTCTTTCATGTAATTAGCAAGAGTCCATGAGCTAGTGACGTATGGGATATGCATTCCTACCAGGAGGGGCAAAGTTTCCCAAACCTCAAAATGCCTATAAATACACCCCTCACCACACCCACAAATCGGTTTTACAAACTTTGCCTCCCGTGGAGGTGGTGAAGTAAGTTTGTGCTAGATTCTACGTTGATATGCGCTCTGCAGCAGGTTGGAGCCCGGTTTTCCTCTCAGCGTGCAGTGAATGTCAGAGGGATGTGAAGAGAGTAATGCCTATTTGAATTCAATGATCTCCTTCTACAGGGTCTATTTCATAAGTTCTCTGTTATCGGTCGTAGAGATTCATCTCTTACCTCCCTTTTCAGATCGACGATATACTCTTATATATACCATTACCTCTACTGATTCTCGTTTCAGTCCTGGTTTGGCTTTCTACTACATGTAGATGAGTGTACTGGGGTAAGTAAGTCTTATTTTTGTGACACTCTAAGCTATGGTTGGGCACTTTTATATAAAGTTCTAAATATTTGTGTTTAAACATTTATTTGCCTTGATTCAGGATGTTCAATATTCCTTATTTCAGACAGTCAGTCTCATTATTGGGATAATGCATTTGAATGATCATTTTTTTCTTACCTTAAAATTTGACTTTTTTCCCTGTGGGCTGTTAGGCTCGCGGGGGCTGAAAATGCTTAATTTTATTGCGTCATTCTTGGCGCAGACTTTTTTGGCGCAAAAAATTTTCTTTGTTATTTCCGGCGTCATACTTGTCACCGGAAGTTGCGTCATGTTTGACGTTTTTTTGCACCAAAAGTGTCGGCGTTACCGGATGTGGCGTCATTTTTGGCACTAATAGCATTTAGGCGCCAAATAATGTGGGCGTCTTTTTTGGCGCTAAAAAATATGGCCGTCATTATTGTCTCCATTATTTAAGTCTCATTGTTTATTTGCTTCTGGTTGCTAGAAGCTTGTTCACTGGCATTTTTTTCCCATTCCTGAAACTGTCATTTAAGGAATTTGATCAATTTTTGCTTTATATGTTGTTTTTTCTATTACATATTGCAAGATGTCTCAGATTGACCCTGAATCAGAAGATACTTCTGGAAAATCACTGCCTCATGCTGGATCTACCAAAGTTAAGTGTATTTGCTGTAAACTTGAGTGTTCCTGTTAACATAAGAGATTTTGTTTCTAAATCCATTAAGAAGGCTATGTCTGTTATTCCTCCTTCTAGTAAACGTAAAAGGTCTTTTAAAACTTCTAATTTTTCAGATGAATTTTTAAATGAACATCATCATTCTGATTCTGATAATGATTCCTCTGGTTCAGAGGATTCTGTTTCAGAGGTTGATGCTGATAAATCTTCATATTTATTCAAAATGGAATTTATTCGTTCTTTACTTAAAGAAGTCTTAATTGCATTAGAAATAGAGGATTCTGGTCCTCTTGATACTAAATCTAAACGTTTAAATAAGGTTTTTAAATCTCCTGTAGTTATTCCAGAAGTTTTTCCTGTCCCTGATGCTATTTCTGAAGTAATTTCCAGGGAATGGAATAATTTGGGTAATTCATTTACTCCTTCTAAACGTTTTAAGCATTTATATCCTGTGCCATCTGACAGATTAGAGTTTTGGGACAAAATCCCTAAGGTTGATGGGGCTATCTCTACTCTTGCTAAACGTACTACTATTCCTACGGCAGATAGTACTTCCTTTAAGGATCCTTTAGATAGGAAAATTGAATCCTTTCTAAGAAAAGCTTACTTATGTTCAGGTAATCTTCTTAGACCTGCTATATCTTTAGCGGATGTTGCTGCAGCTTCAACTTTTTGGTTAGAAGCTTTAGCGCAACAAGTAACAGATCATAATTCTCATAGCATTGTTAATCTTCTTCAACATGCTAATAATTTTATTTGTGATGCCATCTTTGATATCATTAGGGTTGATGTCAGGTATATGTCTCTAGCTATTTTAGCTAGAAGAGCTTTATGGCTTAAAACTTGGAATGCTGATATGTCTTCTAAGTCAACTTTGCTTTCCCTTTCTTTCCAGGGTAATAAATTATTTGGTTCACAGTTGGATTCTATTATTTCAACTGTTACTGGGGGGAAAGGAACTTTTTTACCACAGGATAAAAAATCTAAAGGTAAATTTAGGTCTAATAATCGTTTTCGTTCCTTTCGTCACAATAAGGAACAAAAGCCTGATCCTTCCCCTACAGGAGCGGTATCAGTTTGGAAACCATCTCCAGTCTGGAATAAATCCAAGCCTTTTAGAAAGCCAAAGCCAGCTCCCAAGTCAACATGAAGGTGCGGCCCTCATTCCAGCTCAGCTGGTAGGGGGCAGATTACGATTTTTCAAAGAAATTTGGATCAATTCAATTCACAATCTTTGGATTCAGAACATTGTTTCAGAAGGGTACAGAATAGGCTTCAAGATAAGGCCTCCTGCAAGAAGATTTTTTCTTTCCCGTGTCCCAGTAAATCCAGTGAAGGCTCAAGCATTTCTGAAATGTGTTTCAGATCTAGAGTTGGCTGGAGTAATTATGCCAGTTCCAGTTCTGGAACAGGGGCTGGGGTTTTACTCAAATCTCTTCATTGTACCAAAGAAGGAGAATTCCTTCAGACCAGTTCTGGATTTAAAAATATTGAATCATTATGTAAGGATACCAACATTCAAAATGGTAACTATAAGGACTATTCTGCCTTTTGTTCAGCAAGGGCATTATATGTCCACAATAGATTTACAGGATGCATATCTGCATATTCTGATTCATCCAGATCACTATCAGTTTCTGAGATTCTCTTTCCTAGACAAGCATTACCAGTTTGTGGCTCTGCCGTTTGGCCTAGCAACAGCTCCAAGGATTTTTACAAAGGTTCTCGGTGCCCTTCTGTCTGTAATCAGAGAACAGGGTATTGTGGTATTTACTTATTTGGACGATATGTTGGTACTTGCTCAGTCTTCTCATTTAGCAGAATCTCATACGAATCGACTTGTATTGTTTCTTCGAGAACATGGTTGGAGGATCAATTTACCAAAAAGTTCATTGATTCCTCAGACAAGGGTAACCTTTTTAGGTTTCCAGATAGATTCAGTGTCCATGACTCTGTCTCTGACAGACAAGAGACGTCTAAAATTGGTTTCAGCTTGTCAAAACCTTCAGTCTCAATCATTCCCTTCGGTAGCCTTATGCATGGAAATTCTAGGTCTTATGACTGCTGCATCGGACTCGATCCCCTTTGCTCGTTTTCACATGCGACCTCTTCAGCTTTGTATGCTGAACCAGTGGTGCAGGGATTATACAAAGATATCTCAATTAATATCTTTAAAACCGATTGTACGACACTCTCTGACGTGGTGGACAGACCACCATCGTTTAGTTCAGGGGGCTTCTTTTGTTCTTCCAACCTGGACTGTGATTTCAACAGATGCAAGTCGGACAGGTTGGGGAGCTGTTTGGGGGTCTCTGACAGCACAAGGGGTTTGGGAATCTCAGGAGGTGAGATTACCAATCAATATTTTGGAACTCCGTGCAATTTTCAGAGCTCTTCAGTCATGGCCTCTTCTAAAGAGAGAGTCGTTCATTTGTTTTCAGACGGACAATGTCACAACTGTGGCATATGTCAATCATCAAGGAGGGACTCACAGTCCTCTGGCTATGAATGAAGTATCTCAAATACTGGTATGGGCGGAATCCAGCTCCTGTCTAATTTCTGCGGTTCATATCCCAGGTATAGACAATTGGGAAGCGGATTATCTCAGTCGCCAAACGTTACATCCGGGCGAATGGTCTCTTCACCCAGAGGTATTTCTTCAGATTGTTCAAATGTGGGGACTTCCAGAAATAGATCTGATGGCTTCTCATCTAAACAAGAAGCTTCCCAGGTATCTGTCCAGATCCAGGGATCCTCAGGCGGGGGCAGTGGATGCATTGTCACTTCCTTGAAAGTATCATCCTGCCTATATATTTCCGCCTCTAGTTCTTCTTCCAAGAGTAATTTCCAAGATTCTAAAGGAGTGCTCGTTTGTTCTGCTGGTGGCTCCAGCATGGCCTCACAGGTTTTGGTATGCGGATCTTGTCCGGATGGCCACTTGCCAACCGTGGACTCTTCCGTTAAGACCAGACCTTCTATCGCGAGGTCCTTTTTTCCATCAGGATCTCAAGTCCTTAAATTTGAAGGTATGGAGATTGAACGCTTGATTCTCAGTCATAGAGGTTTCTCTGACTCTGTGATTAATACTATGTTACAGGCTCGTAAATCTGTATCTAGGAAGATATATTATCGAGTCTGGAAGATTTACATTTCTTGGTGTCTTTCTCATCATTTTTCTTGGCATTCTTTTAAAATTCCTAGAATTTTACAGTTTCTTCAGGATGGTTTGGATAAATGTTTGTCTGCAAGTTCCTTGAAAGGACAAATCTCTGCTCTTTCTGTTCTTTTTCACAGAAAGATTGCTAGTCTTCCTGATATTCATTGTTTTGTACAAGCTTTGGTTCGTATAAAACCTGTTATTAAGTCAATTTCTCCTCCTTGGAGTTTGAATTTGGTTCTGGGGGCTCTTCAAGCTCCTCCGTTTGAACCTATGCATTCGCTGGACATTAAATTACTTTCTTGGAAAGTTTTGTTTCTTTTGGCCATCTCTTCTGCTAGAAGAGTTTCTGAATTATCTGCTCTTTCTTGTGAGACTCCTTTTCTGATTTTTCATCAGGATAAGGCGGTGTTGCGAACTTCTTTTAAATTTTTACCTAAGGTTGTGAATTCTAACAACATTAGTAGAGAAATTGTGGTTCCTTCATTGTGTCCTAATCCTAAAAAAAGATTGTTGCATTCTTTGGATGTAGTTAGAGCTTTGAAATATTATGTTGAAGCTACTAAAAATTTCCGAAAGACTTCTAGTCTATTTGTTATCTTTTCCGGTTCTAGGAAAGGTCAGAAGGCCTCTGCCATTTCTTTGGCGTCTTGGTTAAAATCTTTGATTCATCATGCTTATGTCGAGTCGGGTAAAGCTCCGCCTCAAAGGATTACAGCTCATTCTACTAGGTCAGTTTCTACTTCCTGGGCGTTTAGGAATGAAGCTTCGGTTGATCAGATTTGCAAAGCAGCAACTTGGTCTTCTTTGCATACTTTTACTAAATTCTACCATTTTGATGTGTTTTCTTCTTATGAAGCAGTTTTTGGTAGAAAAGTACTTCAGGCAGCTGTTTCAGTTTGATTCTTCTGCTTATAATTTCAGTTTTTTTTCATTATAAGATTTAAACTTTATTTTGGGTGTGGATTATTTTCAGCGGAATTGGCTGTCTTTATTTTATCCCTCCCTCTCTAGTGACTCTTGCGTGGAAGATCCACATCTTGGGTATTCATTATCCCATACGTCACTAGCTCATGGACTCTTGCTAATTACATGAAAGAAAACATAATTTATGTAAGAACTTACCTGATAAATTAATTTCTTTCATATTAGCAAGAGTCCATGAGGCCCACCCTATTTTGTGGTGGTTATGATTTTTTTGTATAAAGCACAATTATTCCAATTCCTTATTTTTTATGCTTTCGCACCCCACTTCTTGGCTATGCGTTAAACTGATTTGTGGGTGTGGTGAGGGGTGTATTTATAGGCATTTTGAGGTTTGGGAAACTTTGCCCCTCCTGGTAGGAATGTATATCCCATACGTCACTAGCTCATGGACTCTTGCTAATATGAAAGAAATGAATTTATCAGGTAAGTTCTTACATAAATTATGTTTTTCTAATGCTTGCTGTATGTGTTTAAGAAATGTTTTGATAACTTTTGTGAGTTTAGCTGAATATTCCTTGGTGGGTTCCGTGTCCAGTTTTTTTTAGTAGTTTACATCAGACAACTGTCTGTAACCTTCTGTAGTGTAGTCCTGGGTGTTCATGATAACTACGGATCCACCCTTGTCCGCCGGCATGTTATTATTATTCATCAAGTTTTTCAAGGCATTGCTTTCCATATGTGAGAGGTTGTAAGTGATTTTTTTCTCTTGTGTGGTGACTAGGGATGCCACTCTAATGCAAAAACTTTCAATGTAACTGTCCAATTTGATGTTACGTCCTGCTGTCGGTGTAAAATCTTTGTTCTTTTTCCTACCATTATTATCCTGGTTAAGAGTAGTGTTTTTTTGTCATAAAAGAATTCCTTGAGTCTCAATCTTCTGAAAAATTCTTCTAAGTCTGAATATAACTGGATGTGATCCAGATTTGAATTACGACAGAATGTTAGCCCCTTGGATAAGACTGATTTTTCAGGTATTGAAAGGTGATGATTGGAGAGGTTTACAATCCCAGTATTGTCCGTGAATTGTTTTTCTCTTGTAAGATGTATCGAGTCCACGGATTCATCCATACTTATGGGATATTCTCCTTCCCTACAGGAAGTGGCAGAAAGAGCACCCACAGCAGAGCTGTCCATATAGCTCCTCCCTTAGCTCCACCCCCAGTCATTCTCTCTGCCTGCTTAACTGCTAGGAAGGGCAAAGTGAGTGTGGTGACAAAAATGTTAAGTTTTTATTTTCTCAAGCAAAAGTTTGTTATTTTAAATGGTACCGGTGTGTACTATTTACTCTCTGGCAGAAAAAGGATGAAGATTTCTGCAAGGAGGATGATGATCTTAGCAATTTGTAACTAAGATCCACTGCTGTTCTCACAAGGGCTGAAGAGTACAGAAAAACTTCAGTTGGGGGAACAGTTTGCAGGCTAAACTGCATTAAGGTATGTTCAGTCTATTTTTTTCTAGACAGACTTGTTATTTCTAGAAAAGGCTGGCAATATCCCCATGAGGAAAAGGTAAGCTGTATTTAGTAAAAGAGGAATCCACGCTTGCATAAAGGGCTCATAGTTACTGGTGACACTAATAGGAAAAAACGTTTTGGTTTAATTACAAATAAAACGTTTTTGAGGGACTTTAAGGGGTCTTTGTGGCTTGTTTAAGGGTTATTAACCCACATGGCTAGTTTAAGAAACACTCTGTGGTGTTTTTTAGGCCCCATAACTTCGAGTGAGGTGGGAGGGGCCTATTTGTATTTGATGGCTGTAAATAGGTTTTTTCTCCAACATTGGTGTGTCCGGTCCACGGCGTCATCCATAACTTGTGGGAATATTCTCCTCCCCAACAGGAAATGGCAAAGAGCACAGCAAAAGCTGTCCATATAGTCCCTCCCAGGCTCCGCCCCCCCAGTCATTCTCTTTGCCGCTCTGAACAAGTAGCATCTCCACGGAGATGGTGAAGAGTATGTGGTGTTTAGTTGTAGTTTTTATTCTACTATCAAGAGTTTGTTATTTTAAAATAGTGCTGGTATGTACTATTTACTCTGAAACAGAAAAAGATGAAGAGTTCTGTTTGTGAGAAGAGTATGATTTTAGCAGCAGTAACTAAAATCGATTGCTGTTCCCACACAGGACTGTTGAGATGAGATAACTTCAGTTGGGGGGAGCAGTTGGCAGACTTTTCTGCTTAAGGTATGACTGGCCACATTTCTAACAAGACTGTGTAATGCTGGAAGGCTGTCATTTTTCCCCTCATGGGGACCGGTAAGCCATTTTCTTAGTCTCAAACAGAATAAAGGGCTTAATATGGGCTATAAAACTGGTAGACACTTTTATGGGCTAGATCGATTGCTTTATTGAGGCATTTTATACAGTTTGGTGTTGAAATTCACACTTTATAACTTTGGGGAACGTTTTTTTACGGCAGGCACTGGTTTAGACACCTTCCCAGTCAGGAAGGGCCTTCTCTGTAGTAGGCAGAGCCTCATTTTCGCGCCATTACTGTGCAGTTACTTTTGAGAGCAGTACATGCAGCTGCATGTGTGTGGGTCTGGAATTAGTTGAAAAGGTTCCTAGAAGGCTTCATTTGGTATCGTATACTCCCCTGGGTTTGGTGAAGTCGCAGCAAAGGCTGGGGCTGGGACTGTAAGGGGGTTAAAACTGTAAACGGCTCCGGTTTCCACATTTTAAGGGTTAACAGCCTGAAATTTGGGGTGCAATGCTGTGGTGAAAATTTGGTTAAGATTGAATAATTCCTTCATAGTTTTTCACATATTCAGTAATAAAGTGTGCCCTGTTTAAAATTTAAAGAGACAGTAACGGTTTTGTTTTAAAACGGTTTTTGTTCTTTATTGACAAGTTTAAGCCTGTTTAACATGTCTGTGCTTTCAGATAGACTATGTTCTGTATGTATGGAAGCCAATGTGTCTCCCCCTGCAAATATGTGTGATAATTGTGCCATAGCGTCCAAACAAAGTAAGGGCAGTACTGCCACAGATAGTAAAGTTGCCCAAGATGATTCATCAGATGAAGGGAGTAGACATAGTTCTACATCATCTCCTTCTGTGTCTACACCAGTTTTACCCACGCAGGAGACCCCTAGTACTTCTAGCGCACCAATGCTTGTTACTATGCAACAATTGACGGCAGTAATGGATAACTCCATAGCAAATATTTTATCCAAAATGCCTGCATTTCAGAGAAAGCGCGATTGCTCTGTTTTAAACACTGTAGAGCAGGAGGGCGCTGATGATAATTTTTCTGTCATACCCTCACACCAATCTGAAGTGGCAATGAGGGAGGTTTTGTCAGATGGGGAAATTTCTGATTCAGGAAGAATTTCTCAGCAGGCAGAACCTGATGTTGTGACATTTAAATTTAAATTAGAGCATCTCCGCGCACTGCTTAAGGAGGTGTTATCTACTCTGGATGATTGTGACAATCTGGTCATCCCAGAAAAATTGTGCAAGATGGACAAGTTCCTAGAGGTTCCGGTGCACCCCGACGCTTTTCCAATACCCAAGCGGGTGGCGGACATAGTGAATAAGGAGTGGTAGAAGCCAGGCATACCTTTTGTCCCTCCTCCTGTATTTAAGAAATTATTTCCTATGGTCAACCCCAGAAAGGACTTATGGCAAACAGTTCCTAAGGTCGAGGGGGCGGTTTCTACACTAGCCAAACGCACGACCATTTCTATTGAGGACAATTGTGCTTTTAAAGATCCTATGGATAAAAAATTGGAGGGTTTGCTTAAAAAGATTTTTGTACAGCAAGGTTACCTCCTTCAACCTATTTCGTGTATTATTCTTGTCACTACAGCAGCGTGGTTCTGGTTCGAATAACTAGAAAAGTCGCTCAGTAGAGAGACTCCGTATGAGGAGGTTATGGACAGAATTCACGCACTTAAGTTAGCTAATTCCTTTATTTTAGATGCCGCTTTGCAGTTAGCGAGATTAGCGGCGAAAAATTCACGGTTTGCAATTGTGGCGCGCAGAGCGCTCTGGCTAAAGTCTTGGTCAGCGGATGTATCTTCCAAGACAAAATTGCTTAATATCCCTTTCAAAGATAAGACCCTCTTTGGGCCAGAATTGAAAGAGATTATTTCAGACATCACTGGGGGTAAGGGCCATGCCCTCCCACAAGATAGGCCTTTCAAGGCTAAGAATAAGTCCAATTTTCGTTCCTTTCGCAATTTCAGGAACGGACCGGTCTCCAACTCTGCAGCCTCTAGACAAGAGGGTAATGCTTCCCAGACTAAACCAGCTTGGAAACCGATGCAAGGCTGGAACAAGGGTAAGCAGGCCAAGAAACCTGCTGCTGCTACCAAAACAGCATGAAGGGGTAGCCCCCGATCCGGGACCGGATCTAGTAGGGGGCAGACTCTCTCTCTTTGCTCAGGTTTGGGCAAGAGATGTTCAGGATCCCTGGGCACTAGAAATAGTTTCTCAGGGTTATCTTCTAGAATTCAAGGAACTACCCCCAAGGGGAAGGTTCCACATGTCTCGCTTATCTTCAAACCAAATAAAGAGACAGGCATTCTTACATTGTGTAGAAAACCTGTTAAAAATGGGAGTGATACACCCAGTTCCAACTGTGGAACAAGGTCTGGGGTTTTACTCAAATCTGTTTGTAGTTCCCAAAAAAGAGGGAACTTTCAGACCAATTCTGGATTTAAAAATTCTAAACAAATTTCTCAGATTGCCATCGTTCAAAATGGAAACTATTCGAACGATTTTACCTACAATCCAGGAAGGTCAATTTATGACTACCGTGGATCTAAAGGATGCGTATCTACATATTCCTATCCACAAAGATCATCATCAGTTCCTAAGGTTCGCCTTTCTGGACAAACATTACCAGTTTGTGGCTCTCCCATTCGGACTAGCCACTGCTCCAAGGATTTTCACAAAGGTGCTCGGGGCCCTTCTAGCAGTTCTAAGACCAAGGGGCATTGCAGTGGCACCTTACTTGGACGACATCCTGATTCAAGCGTCGTCTCTTTCAAAAGCAAAGGCTCACACAGACATTGTTCTAGCCTTTCTCAGATCTCACGGGTGGAAGGTGAACATAGAAAAGAGTTCACTGTCTCCGTCGACAAGAGTCCTTTTCTTGGGGACAATAATAGATTCTTTAGAAATGAAGATTTTCCTGACAGATGTCAGAAAGTCAAAGCTTCTAAGCGCTTGTCAAGTTCTTCACTCTGTTCTACGGCCTTCCATAGCTCAGTGCATGGAAGTAGTAGGGTTGATGGTTGCAGCAATGGACATAGTTCCTTTTGCGCGAATTCATCTAAGACCATTACAACTGTGCATGCTCAAACAGTGGAATGGGGACTATACAGACTTGTCTCCGATGATTCAAGTAGATCAGAAGACCAGAGACTCACTCCGTTGGTGGCTAACCCAGGATCACCTGTCCCAGGGAATGAGCTTCCGCAGACCAGAGTGGGTCATCGTCACGACCGACGCCAGTCTATTAGGCTGGGGCGCGGTCTGGGATTCCCTGAAAGCTCAGGGTTTATGGTCCCGGGAAGAGTCTCTTCTCCCGATAAACATTCTGGAACTGAGAGCGATATTCAATGCTCTCCGGGCTTGGCCTCAACTAGCAAAGGCCAGATTCATAAGATTCCAATCAGACAACATGACGACTGTTGCTTACATCAACCATCAGGGGGGAACAAGGAGTTCTCTGGCGATGAGAGAGGTGACCAAAATCATCAAATGGGCGGAGGATCACTCCTGCCACCTATCTGCGATCCACATCCCAGGAGTAGACAACTGGGAGGCGGATTTTCTGAGTCATCAGACTTTCCATCCGGGGGAGTGGGAACTCCATCCGGAGGTGTTTGCCCAGTTCCAGACATGGATCTGATGGCGTCTCGTCAGAACTTCAAGGTTCCTTGTTACGGGTCCAGATCCAGGGATCCCAAGGCAGCCCTAGTGGATGCATTAGTGGCGCCTTGGGTCTTCAACCTAGCTTATGCGTTTCCACCGTTCCCTCTCATTCCCAGGCTGGTAGCCAGGATCAAACAGGAGAAGGCCTCAGTGATTTTGATAGCTCCTGCGTGGCCACGCAGGACTTGGTATGCAGACCTGGTGAATATGTCATCGGCTCCACCATGGAAGCTACCTTTGAGACAGGATCTTCTAGTACAAGGTCCATTCGAACATCCAAATCTGGTTTCTGTCCAGCTGACTGCTTGGAAATTGAATGCTTGATTTTATCTAAGCGTGGGTTTTCGGATTCTGTGATAGATACTCTGGTACAAGCCAGAAAACCTGTGACTAGAAAGATTTACCATAAAATATGGAAAAGATATATCTGTTGGTGTGAATCCAAGGGATTCTCATGGAGTAAGATTAAAATTCCTAGGATCCTTTCTTTTCTCCAAGAAGGTTTGGATAAGGGATTGTCAGCGAGTTCTCTAAAAGGACAGATTTCTGCTTTATCTGTCTTGTTACACAAACGACTGGCAGCTGTGCCAGATGTTCAAGCTTTTGTTCAGGCTTTGGTCAGGATCAAGCTTGTTTACGGACCTTTGACTCCTCCCTGGAGTCTAAATCTAGTTCTTTCAGTTCTTCAAGGGGTTCCGTTTGAACCCTTACATTCCATAGATATCAAGTTGTTATCTTGGAAAGTTCTGTTTTTAGTTGCTATTTCTTCTGCTAGAAGAGTTTCTGAATTATCTGCTCTGCAGTGTAATCCGCCCTATCTGGTATTCCATTCAGATAAGGTTGTTTTGCGTACTAAACCTGGTTTCCTTCCAAAAGTTGTTTCCAACAAGAATATTAACCAGGAAATAGTTGTGCCTTCTTTGTGCCCGAATCCAGTTTCAAAGAAGGAACGTTTGTTACACAATTTAGATGTAGTCCGTGCTTTAAAGTTCTATTTAGAAGCAACAAAGGATTTCAGGCAAACGTCTTCTCTGTTTGTCGTTTATTCTGGCAAGAGGAGAGGTCAAAAAGCTACTGCTACCTCTCTTTCCTTTTGGCTGAAAAGCATCATCCGATTGGCTTATGAGACTGCCGGACGGCAGCCTCCCGAACGAATCACAGCTCACTCTACTAGGGCTGTGGCTTCCTCATGGGCCTTCAAGAACGAGGCTTCTGTTGATCAGATATGTAAGGCAGCGACTTGGTCTTCTCTGCACACTTTTGCCAAATTCTACAAATTTGATACTTTTGCTTCTTCGGAGGCTATTTTTGGGAGAAAGGTTTTGCAAGCCGTGGTGCCTTCTGTTTAGGTAACCTGATTTGCTCCCTCCCTTCATCCGTGTCCTAAAGCTTTGGTATTGGTTCCCACAAGTTATGGATGACGCCGTGGACCGGACACACCAATGTTTGAGAAAACAGAATTTATGCTTACCTGATAAATTACTTTCTCCAACGGTGTGTCCGGTCCACGGCCCGCCCTGGTTTTTTAATCAGGTTTGATAAATTTCTTTCTTTAACTACAGTCACCACGGCACCCTATAGTTTCTCCTTTTTTTCTCCTGTCCGTCGGTCGAATGACTGGGGGGGCGGAGCCTGGGAGGGACTATATGGACAGCTTTTGCTGTGCTCTTTGCCATTTCCTGTTGGGGAGGAGAATATTCCCACAAGTTATGGATGACGCCGTGGACCGGACACACCGTTGGAGAAAGTAATTTATCAGGTAAGCATAAATTCTGTTTTTTCTCCACAAATCTTTCCTAAAGGTCAGGTAGGTGCCACAGCAGAGCTGTGGCAAGGTGCTGAACGTTATTTTACCAGTTTTGAAGTTTTTTTCAATCCGTTTTTTACATTAAGGGGTTAATTGTTTATTTGCATAGTGTTGCAAAGTTACTAAGGCCTTATGATGCTACTGTAAAGATTTTGTTGTGTTTACTGCTTTTTTACACTGTTTTGCAGAGTTTGTGCAGCTTTTTTTCTCTTAAAGGCACAGTACCGTTTTTGTTTAAAGTGTTATTTACTTTGATTAAAGTGTTTTCCAAGCTTGCTTGTTACATTACTAGCCTGTTTAACATGTCTGACACCAAGGAAAATCATTGTTCTATGTGTTTAGAAGCCATTGTGGAACCCCCTCTTAGAATGTGTCCCACTTGCACTGATATGTCTATAAATTATAAAGAGCATATTTTAGCACTTAAAAATAGAGGGGGCGGAGCGTAGCCGTGCAGGAACATGGCTGCACTCTAGAATTGCTCCGTGGCAGATCTCTTACCCTCATCTCCACTACGATGTATATTACGGGCAAACACGCCCTAGACACCTAAGATGACCGGCTGACCACCCGCCACTCACAGAAAAAGCTGACAGCTCACGCCGCTAGACCCAGAGACGCTGCGCTCTCGGAGCGGCCCGCCACACTGTGTGAGCGCAACAGAAAGACTCAGCTGGAACTTGCTGCACGATTGCGGCGCCACCATTGTACACTGCAAGACCGGAGAAACCGGAGCAACCGGACCCCAGAGGTGGGACGCAGTGGTGAGTCGGGAGGGGTTCCCGGAAACTACTGGGCTGCTGGATAGAGGCTCCTTGTGCCGCCATTGTGGCCTCCCATGTGGCATACGCAGCATTAAATTAAACTGAACAGAGGCGCAGCATCCATGTCAATGATTGACTGACCTCAGGAGAGAATCCTGTCACATAAGAGGGGGGAAATATAAGTCCTACTCAGAGTATATAACACGCAACAGAACCTGCAAAGAATTGGTCTGGAAACCTCTAAACAACCCACGCAGGGCATGATCTGATTACCTTGAGCTGCACATTAACTGACCTGCTCAAAACTTAACTATATAACACGAAGGGTCATAGTCTCTCAGCAAACCACGCAGCTTATAAACTCTAGTGCCCCTATAATCTTACAAGCTTTTACCAGACCCATCGCTTTACAATACAAAAAGCATAAAGGCCGCACCCAGGTAACCATAAAGAGACTTTAACCTTTCTGAACGTGCGGGAACCTGCACAACATATACCCAATGGCAACTAGGCAGAAACCCAGACCGGACAAAAAAGCAGCAGTTAGCACAAATGCCACCATGAACTCTTTTTTTCAAAAGCAGGATAGTGAAATAGCTGACGCTGCAAACGAACCATTGCCAGAAGGGCTGCACATGCAGGAACACCCTGATCTCCTATATACACAGCAATTTAAGCAGATCCAGACAACTATGTACCAATTGCCATCCAAGTCAGACCTGGCGGACTTGAAATCTTTTATCAAGACAGAAATGTCCTCTCTAAAGAAAAATATTAATGAACTGGGATCAAGGATAGAATGCCTAGAGGAAGGACAAGACACTCTGAACACCATGGTATCAGACTCTAACCATCAAATGATACGACAAGAAACCATAATACAATCACTCCAACTTAAAATCGAAGACCTGGATAATAGGAGCCGAAGGAGTAACTTAAGAATAAGGGGAGTCCCTGAAGAAGCAACCCAAGACTCATTGATATCTTATCTACTCCAACTATTTGAATATATCATCCCATCTCTAAAACTCACGGAGGCCTCAATGGAGCGAGCCCACAGAGCACTGAGGCCTATCCCAACGCCTCCCAAGCCACCCAGGGACATTATTATTAAATTTACAAACTATCTCGACAAGGAAGCAATATGGAAGCAGGTCAGACTACAACGAGAGATCAGTTTTCAGACCTATAGCATTCAAATCTATCCTGACCTTTCACCCACCACAATTGAAAAACGCAGAGAAATACGTTTTATCACACAAGTCTTACAAGAAAGTGAGATACCGCTGGGGCTTCCCCTTCAGCCTCATAGTGCAACATGATGGTAAGACCCATATCTATAAGGAACCAGATGACCTAGAATTGTTCTCAAGAGGACTCAAGATTTCTTTTCCACAACCAATGCCAGGACCAATGGAGAGGAACACCTCTAGAGAAGATAACGCGCCCAAACCCCAAAGATCAGAATGGACACTTGTCAACAAAAGGAAAAAATTGGACACTCCATTACCCTGATCTGACATTTAAGTACCTAACCACAAGATGAACTAACATAATACAACTATCGGAAGATACAAGAAAAGGGAAAAAAGAACCTGTGTCCTTAAAACTTATCCGACACATTGTGCTTGGTTCGTTAGCTCATATGCTGGCGACATACCACCTATGAACAGAATTGGTGACCTCGCTCTTAGAATCTGATAAGTATAAATAAATGTTTAGATAACTGTTATATGAAACATTAGTCAAATTATTAGCAAAACACATTAATGCTTGGCTTTTTGGGACACGGACCACCATGATATAGTTATTATTTCATTGTTTAATTTTAACCACTTCATTACTATGTGACTGCAGCAGACCCAGTGACCTGTTTCCGCTCGCACATATCATAACATTGTCATATGAAAATTGAGCTACCGTTTAGGATAGCTCTGAGGCGAGCGGTGCCAAGGGGGTGGAAGAAGATAAACTTGTTGTGTTGTTGTATGAGTGTTGCTAGGTTACATTTGCCCAGGTTGCCTATCGCCCTTCCCCCCCCCCTCTACTTCTAACAAAACCCCAACCTCACATGACAGGCTATAGAAGTCATATCATCTCAACATTCCCCCCCTCCACACCATGACCTCCCCTTACGCACGACAAGACCGACAGGAGCTAAATAAACCTCTAGAAGTCATCAGGCTACCTTATGCCCAACTAACGGACCCATAATGGACTAGCTTGAAACCAGCAAACAATTAACCCCTGACATTACACTGACGGGTAGGCCCCTATCCCTACAAACCTAAGTGGAATAGGTCCAGAACTCAATAACGACTTTTATGCCCCTACACTACCAATACAGGAGTATGAGTGGTAAAAGAGATATGCTTCCCCCCCCTTGTTGTTGTAAGCAGATATTAAATGCCTGCAACCAGGTTGGCTGGCCTCTGGTTAGACCGCCAGATTTGAAATTGACCAGCGCCCACATGGAAAACTTCCATGCATGTTGTGACGGTCCGGGCAGATGACTAGCCTCCCTGCATTCTCTTAGAGAGCGGGGCTATACGTTTAATAGCCCATTCTGTTGATTTGGTTTAGCTCCCCCCCCAGACTTTGGAACCCACGCTTGGGTCCCACTTAGGTGGACTACTTCCACCAGTCCCCTTTCTTTTACCTTCCCTTTCATATTCCCTATCTCCTTTACCGATCCCCCCATCTACCCTATCTTTACAAGTTTAGAGTGCACAAATGACACCCCTCAGGTTTCTGACACTGAATGTTAGGGGTCTAAACACTTTTGGTAAACGCAGTTTGCTTGTTAGAACACTAAAATTTCATAAGGCGGATGTAGCCTTTCTTCAGGAAACACACCTTTTAGGAGATGTCTCCCCCGGCCCGTCATTTCGGGATTATCCCGTAGTAAAAACAGCCTCTTACTCTAAGAAAGCCAGAGGTGTCGCTATCCTCATTAACAAAAGAGTGGCCTTCGAACCGATTTATGAATTCAGAGATCCACAAGCAAGATTCCTTATCCTGATATGCAACCTTGACCATGTCACTTACACCTTAGTATCTGTATATTTACCTAATACCCTCCAGCCCAGATATCTGAAGAAAATCTTGCATAAAGTTGACCTAGTGAGACAGGGCAGAGTGATAGTGGCGGGTGACCTGAACATGGTGTGGGATGGCGGCCTTGACAGACAAACAAAACCATCTAAAAAAAGTCCCTCCTTCCCAGAGACCGTTAGTCGCAGATTCCGAGAGCTCATGTCACAATTTAATTTTTTTGATGTTTGGAGATCTCTGCATCCTCTGGACAGAGATTATACTCACTATTCTATACCCCACTCCACACACTCTAGATACATGTTTTGTCACCCAGACTCCTTAGACATTATTTTCCGCACAATGATCTGTGCGTGCCCATGGAAGACCATGACCTGGTTTTAATGGACATAGAGTCACAGAACACCATTAGGTCCAGACCCAACTGGAGACTACCCCACACCCTTCTTTCCGACATCCCCCTTAGAGAGGAGCTTAGGAAAGAGATAAACTTCACCCTGCGAACTAACGACACGCCCGGATTCCGGGAAGATACTCTGTGGGGAGCCTTTAAGGCCACCACTAGAGGCTTCTTTATTCAAAAACAAGCCCATTTGAGGAAACAGGCAGGCCTTTCTATGTCTCAAGCCCATCGTAAACTTAGGGATCTTGAATCCCAAAGTCATACAGCAGATAACATACAAATCATGGAGGAGATCAGAAATGTAAGGAGACATATATGCAAGCTAGAATATACCAAAACCCAAAATAATTTGCTCAAACTGAAACAGCTTTTCTACACTAAAGGTAATAAAGCTGACACAATCTTAGCGAATAAATTAAGACACCGCACTAGCAACTCTCGCATTCATGAAATTAAACAAGATGCTCAATCCTACAAACTTCCGTCACAGATAGGCCAGCAGTTTAACAAGTATTACTCAACACTTTATAACATCCAAAAGGATACCTCATTCCACCCAGCCCCATCAGAGGCTATAGGCCCTTTCCTACGCTCCCTAGGATTACCTACACTAGATGAAGCTTCCGTTGATAGCTTAGATGGCCCGGTCACGTCCCAAGAGATTAAATTCGTTATTAAAAATCTGAAATCCCTGAAAGCCCCTGGACCAGACGGCTTTACCGCAATATTTTATAAAACATACCTCCGGGAGATTGTCCCCGTCCTGACCAGATTCTTCAACCTGGCTAGAGACGAAGGACAATTTAAAAAAGAGTTCCTAGAGGCCTCCATCACCACTATTCTCAAGCCCAACAAAGACCCAACACTCTGCGCTAGCTATAGGCCCATATCCTTGATTAATACCGATGTTAAAATATATGCAAAAATCTTCGCGAATAGACTCGCAAGACTCCTCCCCTCACTTATTAACCCTGACCAGGTTGGCTTCATCCCTGGAAGAGAAGGTCCCGACAATACGAGAAGGCTACTCAATATTCTTCTAGAAGCCAAAAGACTCAACAAACCAATTGCAGTGCTTTCTCTCGATGCTGAGAAAGCATTTGACCGGGTCAGATGGGACTTCCTGTGGGAAGTTCTAAAGATCTTTCGCTTCCCGACCTCCATTATTCAAGCAATACAAGCTTTGTACTCGGCCTTTACGGCCTCAGTTAAGGGCCTAGGATTCCATTCCTCCCCTTTTCCTATTTCAAATGGCACCCGGCAGGGTTGCCCCCTATCGCCCATCCTGTTTGCGCTGGCCATTGAACCGCTCGCTGCTGCCATTAGAACTGACAAAGAGATATCTGGAGTTATCTTGCACGGAACGGTCCACAAAGTGGCTCTGTTCGCAGATGACACCACCATACTCTCCGCAAACCCCCTCAGTGAGATTGCTAAACTTTTATCTACACTAGAAGCATACAGTAGCCTATCCTTTTATAGGCTAAATCAATCCAAAACCGAACTTTACACTCAGGGTTTCCCGGAATCTGTCACTAATTCACTACGAGACACATACAAATTTGTTATCAACAATACGTATGTCTCCCACTTAGGAGTTAAACTCTCCAACTCCATCCCCAACCTCATCTTAAATAATTATAAGCCCCTTTTAACCGAATTACACACTCTGTCCAATCAATGGAATTTCCGCTCCATATCTTGGCTAGGTCGGATAACAGCCCTTAAAATGAGCTTCCTTCCAAAATTAACATACATCATGCGCTGCCTCCCTATTAGAGTACCTAGAGTCCTGCTCACTCAGTTTCAGGGCGCCTGTACCAAGTATATATGGCAAAACAAACCTCCACGGGTGGCCCACAGACTCCTGCAATACCCCAGAATGCATGGAGGAGTGGCCTCCCCGTCCATACTCAGATACTATGAGGCTGCCATGCTCACACACATTACCCAATGGGGTGTAAAAGATTCTGATAGCAAATGGAGGTCAATTGAACAGGCCTCCCTACCCTTCGACCTTACCCTGAGGGACCTGATCTGGACCCCTCCACATTGCCGAAAAACCTTAGGCATAGAGAATCAGGTGGTCCGAGAATGCCTAGCCTCTTGGGAACTCCTGAGACATTATTCCCAGGTGGCCCCCACCCATCCCCTATCACTTCATTAACTGGCCTATTATCTGGTCTCCCAGACTCCCATCCCTCAACGTGGCTGAGACTTGGTGTTGCGAAGGTGGCTGACCTATGGTCCTCATCTTCCCGAGATTCGTTTATATCCTTTGACCACATTGGCGGTTCAGCACCCCCCCGCGCTATATGCGCTTCGAATATATAAGAGTCCTCAGCTTTCTGACTAGCTGGGGCTTTAAATCATCTCTCTCTAGACCACTAACCATCTGGGAAGCCAAATGGCAACAGGGATTGAGACTGGGTAAACCACTATCTTTCCACTATTCCATTATGGAGGGCGCATCCCCTACAGACAAAGCTACTCATGTCACTAAATGGGAACAGAAACTCGAGTTCTGTGCCCCCACCAAAGAGTGGCACTGTACATTACTCCTCACAAACAAAACTCTCCACTGTGTCACTATGCATGAGAACTATATCAAACTCCTCACACAGTGGTACTTTGTGCCTGCTAGACTAGCCACAATTTTCCCTGGTGCATCTCCTGTCTGTTGGAGAGAGTGCGGTAGAGTAGGAGACATGACACACATTTGGTGGACTTGCCCCAAATTGAGGCCCATTTGGAATAAGTGTTTCTCAACTCTTAGGACTATGGGCATCTCCCTTCCCAATACACCAGAAGTCGCCTTACTCCACATAGGTACCTGCAAACTCCCTAGACACTATGCTTCCTTGAGCATATATTTATTTTCAGCTATCAAACTCAATATAGCTAAAGCTTGGAAAAGAGCTAGCCCCCCATCCTGGTCTGACATCACCCAAACCATGGCCTACATCTACGCCATGGAAAAACCTATCTATTATTCCAAGGGTAAAGTTGACTTTTTCGAACTGATTTGGGCAGAATGGAAAGATAGATTTGACACGACTTGGCTCCCTAGCTTTAAGACTTAGCCTATTATACCCTCACTCAATAATGTCGGTACAACATCCCACACCTATCTAGGTGTATTTGGTGACCATGACAGGTCTGTTCCCTTGGCCTTAGACCCTATCCTTCCCCCCCCCCCTCCCCTCTCTCATGGATGACTCCCTCCCCCCCCCTCCACCCCCCCCCCCTTCTTTCTCTCTCTTCTTTTTTCCTTCTCCCATTCTCCCCTTCTTCAGTTACTTCTGACATAAGTGAACAATTTTGTAATACCCTTGCTTTAGATACTGAGGTTACAGATGTTTAGTTGATCTATTAATGTATATACTGTGTTTTCTTATGTATCCATTTCTTTTGTCATTATTACTGAAATAGTACGCTTTGGTCGTACTAATGTTGTACTTCTTTATCTCATATGAAAAATCTAATAAAAATTACTTTATAAATGCCTGCAACCTTTCACCCATTGGTTATTGTTATATCTGTTATAATGTTTTATATGTTCAATATTGTTACAAACATACAATGTGATACTAAGATGGTGTTAAGTAAGATTGTTCCCGGTCCAGCCTGCGCCCCGATTCACACTCACAATGACACCCCCACTGGGGAGTCACCACACATGCGATATAGCTCACACATCCAACATAAAGATAATGGTTAATCACAAAACACACTCCCAGACCAGCAACGAAATCAATATCTACTCTGTTAACTCAAAAGGACTAAATATACCTAACAAAAGAACGATGGCCTCAAAAGACTTCCACAGACACAAAGCAGACATGGTGTTTCCGCAGGAGACCCACTTCCGCAAAGGAAGAGAACCTAACACATTCACACGCACATATGGTAGTTGCTATTGGGCCTCACACCACCAACACAAAAAAAACGGAGTGGGGATCCTATTTAGAAAGTCAATCCCCTTCACTGCCCTACAAACTATCAGAGACAGAGAAGGGAGATACCTAATTTTAATAGGACTCCTCTATGGGAAACCAGTAACCCTGGTGTCGCTATATGCCCCGAACACAGCACAACACTCCTTTGTGAAGAAATTATCTAACCTAATCCTTGAACACCAAAAAGGTGTACTTATTATGTGTGGAGACCTCAATACAGCACTAGAACCAGAACTAGACTGCTCTTCTCGGTACTCCTCCACCCCGATATCACGACTCACAAAAATCAAATCTTCTCTTAAAAATATCGTGGTTAAGGACGTATGGAGAACCCTGCATCCCCAGACGAGAGACTATACTTTTTATTCCTACCCCCACGAGATATACACGCGCATAGATTATGTATTTGCTGACATTGGAGGCCTTTCTTTGTTTACCTCTGCAAAGATCACCCCTATTACGTGGTCTGATCACGCCTCCATACTTTGTTCACTGACATGGCCCTCGAAACCTATAAAGGATTACATTTGGAGGCTAGACGAACAACTCTTGACAAACCCAGAAACGGCCCCTAGAATTCTGACAGTACTAACAGAATACTTTGAACACAACGTACAGCCTGACACTGAAACAAACATACTGTGGGAAGCCCACAAAAGCGTTGTGAGAGGAGAACTGATTGCCATCAAAGCACAACAAAACAAAGCCAAAAGAGCACTGACTACCTCACTAATCTCAAACATACAGAGACTAGAAACCCAACATAAAATTTCACCATCAGACAAAAACCTGCTCAACGAAATTACATTGCTAAAACAAACCTTAGCTTCGCATTTGGACAAAACACATAAAAGACAGGCCTTGCACCTACAACAAAAACATTATGAGGGCAGAAACAAGTCAGGCAGACTTCTAGCTAGATACCTCAAACAGAAAGCACACCAAAAATACATCATGAGTATCAGGAACTGTAGAGGCCAAACTCAGTCCTCCACTAAAGATATAGCACACACCTTTAGATCCTTCTTTCAAAAATTATATAACATCCGTAGTTCAAACTTGAATGCCCCACACCAAGCAGCAATCAGAGCACAATTAATAAGGGAATACCTAGAGAAACTTAATTTGCCATGTATATCTGAAGAGCAAAAAGAACAACTAGAAAACCCTATCTCTTTATCTGAACTAAAGCTAGCACTTAAAAATTTACCTACCGGAAAGGCACCGGGACCCGACGGCTGTACCCATAAATACTACACCACATTTCAAGACATCTTAAACCCACATATGCTGCGTTATTTCCAATCCATTGATGAAGCCGAATGTTTCCCTGCCAGAGCACTGGAAGCCCACATAATACTAATCCCCAAACCCAACAAACCACAAGACGTACCAAACAATTATCGCCCCATATCGTTATTAAATACTGACATTAAAATTTACGCAAGAATCTTAGCCCACAGATTAAACAGGATCCTCCCGGACATAATTCATCTCGACCAAGTGGGTTTCGTACCTGGCAGGGAGGCGAAAGACAACACGGTCAGGGCCTTAAACCTAATACACTACGCCAAACTTGAAAACATACCACTAGTCCTCCTGTCCACGGACGCTGAAAAGGCCTTTGACCGTGTTGCCTGGGACTATATGTGGGCCACACTAGTTCACATGGGCCTAGGGACAAAAATTCTTACCAGGATTTTTTCATTATACTCTCACCCCACAGCGAGAATACTGGTAAATGGCGCTCTCTCCCCCCCTTTTGTTATATCTAATGGAACCCGTCAGGGATGCCCATTGTCCCCACTCCTCTTTGCATGTGTCATCGAAACAATAGCAAGAAAAATTAGGCAGAACCCCCAAATAACCGGCCTCACAATTGGTAATCAGAAATACGTCCTATCACTATTTGCTGATGACATTCTCTTCACATTAACCAAACCAGAGATCTCAATCCCTCACTTACTAGAAGAATTCAATAATTACCAAGCTCTCTCCAATTTTGTCATCAACATGTCCAAATCCGAAATATTAAATATAAATCTGACTGGCCCATCACTACTTGCCACACGTCAGGTAACCCCATTTACTTGGTGCCCCTTTTCACTGAAATACCTAGGAGTGCACCTCACCCCTTCACTCAACGACATATACCGGACAAACTATATACCCATCAAAAACACAATCATACGTGATCTTTCGTCATGGGGATCCAAAAAATTGTCATGGCTGGGACGTATAGACACCATTAAAATGAACATCTTTCCAAGCATACTATATCTCCTACAAACCTTACCAATCCCCCTCCCTAAAACATTCATTCCCTCTATGCAAAAGGCATTTAGAGGCTTCATCTGGCGCAGGAGACCACCCAGAATAAATAGACACATAATGCAACTATCCAAAGCACAGGGGGGGTTGGGGGTGCCGAATCTCTTAGCCTATCGCCAGGCTATCTTTTTACAGAGGCTAATAGATTGGAACATCCATTACAACCATAAAAGATGGGTTGTATTGGAACACTCTATAATGGGAAAACCACACCTTGGGAGGGTATGCTGGGGTAACTCGGGCTTACTTAAATCCTCCAGGACTGATAACCCCATGATTCAAGAAACTTACCGGAATTGGGAATTCATTATCAATACAACACATAATATCTCCTCAATCCCCTCGCCCCTGACATCCCTAATTGAAAATGGAGACTTCACAGTAAGACCCTTCCACACACATATGACAGTGGACACACCTAATAGGGATTTTACGATAAACATGCTAACTAAGGACGAAACCCTGCTATCTCAAGTAGACCTAATCTCGCAAGGACACGAATGCTTTACTAACTGGTTCACCTATAGACAAACGACCCACTTTATCACCAAACACCCAGGGTATGGCAACATGGTTAGACCTCTGACCAATTTCGAATCCCTATGCGTCCAAACTCCCCCACTAAGACACACTTTATCCACAATCTATAAGATCCTCACACACACTCCACCAGGTTATATACCCCCATACCTAGAGAGTTGGGAAAGAGACCTAGGGGTCATAATTCTACCTCACGTAAGTAAAATAATGTTTCAAACCATAATAAAATCCTCAATCTCATCATATATCTTAGAGGTTAATCTTAAACTACTTCACAGATGGTATCACACTCCGAAAAAACTACACCGCTTATTCCACACGCAAAGTAACAAATGTTGGCGCTGCGGACACGTAAACAGCGACACAGCACACATGTGGTGGTGGTGCAATAGTGTCCAAATTTTTTGGAGAGAAGTGATATCAGAAGTGGAATCCATCCTGGATTTAACACTTCCACTCGACCCACTGATTTGGCTTTTACACAAACCCCCCCCATCTATAAAATACAAACCGTACCTGCACCTGCTCAGCATTTTGACTAACAGTGCAAAAATCTTAATAGCTAAGAACTGGAGGGGTAAAGAAGTACCATCTATAGGTATGTGGAGACAAAAAGTAACAGACACCATTGAACTAGAAGAGTACTACTACCTCAAACAAGATAAAATAGATTACTTCGTAGAATTCTCGCAACTTTGGTCCAACTACACCCAACATAAATAAACAAATAGATTCACCCACAACACAAACATCAACCATGGCTGGTTATGGGAACTGAGCCCCCCCTTTTTATAAACAAACAGGATGATGACGATCGGGGCGCCGGCGGACTGGGAAGTATAATCTCTTTGTTAACCTCTTAATCATATACACCATCTAAAGTTAACTAGTTGAAAGTTTAATGAAAACATAATGCTCGATACATTTACATTGTTATCCATAAATTTAACAGCTGTTGTTGTAATCTGTACGGTGGGAGCTGCGTCTCCCAGCTAATGTAATTCATTGATTTATTTACAATAAAGCTGTTTCAAAAAAAAAAATATATATATTGCAATAGATGATTCTCAGTTAGAAGGAAATGAGGGTTTAGCATCTAGCTCTCCCCAAGTGTCACAACCAGTAACGCCCGCACAAGTGACGCCAAGTACCTCTAGTGCGTCTAATTCATTTACTTTACAAGACATGGCCACAGTTATGAATAAAACCCTCACAGAGGTTTTCTCTAAACTGCCTGGTTTACAAGGAAAGCGTGACAGCTCTGGGTTAAGAACAAATGCTGAGCCGTCTGACACTTTAGTAGCCGTATCCGATATACCCTCACAATGTTCTGAAGTAGGGGTAAGGGATTTGTTATCTGAGGGAGAGATTTCTGTTTCAGGAAAGACGCTCCCTCAGACAGATTCTAATATGACTGCCTTTAAATTTAAGCTTGAACACCTCCGCTTATTGCTCAAGGAGGTATTAGCTACTCTAGACGATTTTGACCCTATAGAGGTCCCAGAGAAATTGTGTAAAATGGACAGATACTTAGAGGTTCCTGTTTACACTGATGTTTTTCCAGTCCCTAAGAGGATTGTGACTATTGTTACTAAGGAGTGGGATAGACCAGGTATTCCGTTCGCTCCCCCTACTGTTTTTAAGAAAATGTTTCCCATATCTGACACCATACAGGACTCGTGGCAGACTGTTCCTAAGGTGGAGGGAGCTATTTCTACTCTTCCTAAGCATACAACTAAACCTATCGAAGACAGTTGTGCTTTCATAGATCCTATGGATAAAAAATTTTTTGTTCATCAAGGTTTTCTTCTCCAACTCCAACCTATTGCATGCATTGTTCCTGTGACTACTGCAACTGCTTTCTGGTTTGAGGCTCTAGAAGAGGCTCTTCAGGTCGAGACCCCATTACAGGATATTATGGATAGAATTAAGGCCCTTAAGTTGGCTAATTCTTCCATTACAGATGCCGCTTTCCAAATGGCTAAATTAGCGGCAAAGAATTCAGGTTTTGCCATTTTAGCACGCAGGACGTTATGGCTTAAGTCCTGGTCTGCTGATGTGTCATCAAAATCTAAATTGTTGAACATCCCTTTCAAAGGAAAGACCCTATTCGGGCCTGCACTGAAAGAAATTATTTCAGACATCACTGGAGGGAAAGGCCATGCCCTCCCTCAGGATAAAACAAATAAGATGAGGACTAAACAAAATAATTTTCGTTCCTTTCGGAACTTCAAGGGTGGTCCCGCTTCAGCTTCCCCTGCAGTAAAGCAAGAGGGGAATTCTGTCCAATCCAAATCAGTCTGGAGACCTAACCAGGCTTGGAACAAAGGTAAACAGGCAAAGAAGCCTGCTGCTGCCTCTAAGACAGCATGAAGGGGCAGCCCCCGATCCGGGACCGGGTCTAGTAGGCGGCAGACTCTCTCTCTTTGCTCAGGCTTGGGCAAGAGATGTTCACGATTCCTGGGCTTTAGAAATTGTGTCCCAAGGATATCTTCTGGACTTCAAAGACTCCCCCCCAAGGGGGATATTTCACATTTCTCAATTGTCTGCAAACCAGACAAATGAGAGAGGCGTTCTTACGCTGTGTAGAAGATCTACATACCATGGGAGTGATCTGCCCAGTTCCAAGAGCGGAACAAGGGCTAGGTTTTTACTCCAACCTGTTTGTGGTTCCCAAAAAAGAGGGAACTTTCAGACCAATCTTGGATCTCAAAATTCTAAACAAATTCCTCAGAGTACCATCTTTCAGGATGGAGACTATTCAGACTATTCTTCCTCTGATCCAGGAGGGTCAATATATGACTACCGTGGATTTAAAGGATGAGTATCTACACATCCCTATTCACAGAGATCATCATAAATTCCTAAGATTTGCCTTCTGGACAGGCATTACCAGTTTGTGGCCCTTCCCTTCGGGTTGGCCATGGCTCCCAGAATTTTCACAAAGGTGCTAGGGTCCCTTTTGGCGGTTCTAAGACCGCGGGGTATAGCAATGGCGCCTTATCTAGACGACATCTTAATTCAGGCGTCGACTTTCCAGCTAGCCAAGTCTCACACGGACATCGTGTTGGCTTTTCTGAGATCTCACGGGTGGAAGGTGAACATAAAAACACAATTTATGCTTACCTGATAAATTTATTTCTCTTGTGGTGTATCCAGTCCACGGATCATCCATTACTTGTGGGATATTCTCATTCCCAACAGGAAGTTGCAAGAGGACACCCATAGCAGAGCTGTTATATAGCTCCTCCCCTAACTGCCATATCCAGTCATTCGACCGAAAACAAGCCGAGAAAGGAGAAACCATAGGGTGCAGTGGTGACTGTAGTTTAAAATGACAGGGCGGGCCGTGGACTGGATACACCACAAGAGAAATACATTTATCAGGTAAGCATAAATTGTGTTTTCTCTTGTAAGGTGTATCCAGTACACGGATCATCCATTACTTGTGGGATACCAATACCAAAGCTAAAGTACACGGATGAAGGGAGGGACAAGGCAGGTACTTAAACGGAAGGTACCACTGCCTGTAAAACCTTTCTCCCAAAAATAGCCTCCGAAGAAGCAAAAGTATCAAATTTGTAGAATTTTGAAAAAGTATGAAGCGAAGACCAAGTCGCCGCCTTGCAAATCTATTCAACAGAAGCCTCATTTTTAAAGGCCCAAGTGGAAGCCACAGCTCTAGTAGAATGAGCTGTAATCCTTTCAGGAGGCTGCTGTCCAGCAGTCTCATAGGCTAAGCGGATTATGCTTCTTAGCCAAAAAGAAAGAGAGGTTGCCGAAGCCTTTTGACCTCTCCTCTGTCCAGAGTAAACAACAAACAAAGCAGATGTTTGACGAAAATCTTTAGTAGCTTGTAAGTAAAACTTTACAGCACGAACCACGTCCAGATTGTGTAATAGACGTTCCTTCTTTGAAGAAGGATTAGGACACAAGGATGGAACAACAATCTCTTGATTGATATTCTTGTTAGATACCACCTTAGGTAAAAACCCAGGTTTGGTACGCAGGACTACCTTATCCGTATGGAAAATCAGATAAGGAGAATCACATTGTAAGGCAGATAACTCGGAGACTCTACGAGCCGAGGAAATAGCTACCAAAAAAAGAACTTTCCAAGATAAAAGTTTGATATCTATGGAATGAAGAGGTTCAAACAGAACTCCTTGAAGAACCTTAGGAACCAAATTTAAGCTCCATGGCGGAGCAACAGATTTAAACACAGGCTTGATTCTAACTAAAGCCTGACAAAATGCCTGAACGTCTGGAACATCTGCCAGACGCTTGTGTAAAAGAATAGACTGAGCATAAATCTGTCCCTTTAAGGAACTAGCTGACAATCCTTTTTCCAAACCTTCTTGGAGAAAGGATAATATCCTGGGAATCCTGACCTTACTCCATGAGTAACCCTTGGATTCACACCAATAAAGATATTTACGCCATATCTTATGATAAATTTTCCTGGTGACAGGCTTTCGTGCCTGTATTAAGGTATCAATGACTGACTCGGAGAAGCCACGCTTTGATAAAATCAAGCGTTCAACCTCCAGGCAGTCAGTCTCAGAGAAATTAGATTTGGATGGTTGAAAGGACCCTGAAGTAGAAGGTCCTGTCTCAGAGGCAGAGTCCATGGTGGAAAGGATGACATGTCCACTAGATCTGCATACCAAGTCCTGCGTGGCCACGCAGGCGCTATCAAAATCACCAATGCTCTCTCCTGCTTGATCTTGGCAATCAGTCGAGGGAGCAGAGGAAATGGTGGAAACACATAAGCCAGGTTGAAAGACCAGGGCGCTGCTAGAGCATCTATCAGCGTCACTTTGGGATCCCTGGACCTGGATCCGTAACAAGGAAGCTTGGCGTTTTGGCGAGATGCCATGAGATCCAGTTCTGGTTTGCCCCAACGATGAATCAATTGTGCAAACACCTCCGGATGAAGTTCCCACTCCCCCGGATGAAAAGTCTGACGACTTAGAAAATCCGCCTCCCAGTTCTCTACACCTGGGATATGGATAGCTGATAGGTGGCAAGAGTGAATCTCTGCCCAGCAAATTTTTTTTGAAACTTCTAACATCGCTAGGGAACTTCTTGTTCCCCCTTGATGGTTGATGTAAGCCACAGTCGTGATGTTGTCCGACTGAAATCTGATGTACCTCAGAGTTGCTAACTGAGGCCAAGCCTGAAGAGCATTGAATATCGTTCTCAGTTCCAGAATATTTATTGGAAGGAATGTCTCCTCCTGAGTCCACGATCCCTGAGCCTTCAGGGAGTTCCAGACTGCACCCCAACCTAGAAGGCTGGCATCTGTTTTTACAATTGTCCAATCTGGCCTGCGAAAGGTCATACCTTTGGACAGATGGACCCGAGATAGCCACCAGAGATGAGAATCCCTGGTCTCTTGATCCAGATTTAGTAGAGGGGACAAATCTGTGTAATCCCCATTCCACTAACTGAGCATGCATAGTTGCAGCGGTCTGAGATGTAAGCGTGCAAACGGCACTATGTCCATTGCCGCTACCATTAAGCCGATTACTTCCATACACTGAGCCACCGAAGGGCGCGGAATGGAATGAAGAACACGGCAGGAATTTAGAAGCTTTGATAACCTGGACTCCGTCAGGTAAAGTTTCATTTCTACAGAATCTATCAGAGTCCCTAGGAAGGAAACTCTTGTGAGTGGGGATAGAGAACTCTTTTCCTCGTTCACTTTCCACCCATGCGACCTCAGAAAGGCCAGTACTACGTCCGTATGAGACTTGGCAATTTGGAAGTTTGACGCCTGTATCAGGATGTCGTCTAAATAAGGAACCACTGCTATGCCCCGCGGCCTTAGGACCGCCAGAAGCGACCCTAGAACCTTCGTAAAGATTCTTGGGGCTGTAGCTAATCCAAAGGGAAGAGCTACACACTGGTAATGCCTGTCTAGAAAGGCAAACCTGAGAAACCGATGATGATCTTTGTGTATCGGAATGTGAAGATAAGCATCCTTTAAATCCACTGTAGTCATATATTGACCCTCCTGGATCATAGGTAGGATGGTACGAATAGTTTCCATCTTGAATGATGGAACTCTGAGGAATTTGTTTAAGATCTTTAGATCCAAAATTGGTCTGAAGGTTCCCTCTTTTTTGGGAACCACAAACAGATTTGAGTAAAAACCCTGTCCCTGTTCCTCCTTTGGAACTGGATGGATCACTCCCATAACTAGGAGGTCTCGTACACAGTGTAAGAATGCCTCTCTCTTTATCTGGTTTGCAGATAATTGTGAAAGGTGAAATCTCCCTTTTGGGGGGGAAACTTTGAAGTCCAGAAGATATCCCTGGGATATAATTTCCAACGCCCAGGGATCCTGGACATCTTTTGCCCACGCCTGGGCGAAGAGTGAAAGTCTGCCCCCTACTAGATCCGTTACCGGATAGGGGGCCGTTCCTTCATGCTGTCTTAGAGGCAGCAGCAGGCTTTTTGGCCTGCTTACCTTTGTTCCAGGTCTGGTTTGGTCTCCAGACCGTCTTGGACTGAGCAAAAGTTCCCTCTTGTTTTGCATTAGAGGAAGTTGATGCCGCAACTGCCTTGAAGTTTCAAAAGGCACAAAAATTAGACTGTTTGGCCCTTGATTTGGACCTGTCCTGAGGAAGGGCATGACCTTTTCCTCCAGTGATATCAGCAATAATCTCCTTCAAACCAGGCCCGAATAGGGTCTGCCCTTTAAAGGAAATGTTAAGCAGCTTAGATTTTGAAGTCACGTCAGCTGACCATGATTTAAGCCATAGCGCCCTGCGCGCCTGTATAGCAAAACTAGAATTCTAAGCCGTTAGTCTAGTCAAATGAACAATGGCATCAGAAACAAAAGAATTGGCTAGCTTAAGTGCTCTAAGCTTGCCAAGTATGTCATCCAATGGAGTCGCTACCTGTAAAGCCTCTTCCAGAGACTCAAACCAGAACGCCGCAGCAGCAGTGACAGGAACAATGCATGCAAGGGGCTGTAGGATAAAACCTTGTTGAATAAACATTTTCTTAAGGTAACCTTCTAATTTTTTATCCATTGGATCTAAAAAAGCACAACTGTCCTCGACAGGGATAGTAGTACGCTTTGCTAGAGTAGAAACTGCTCCCTCCACCTTAGGGACTGTCTGCCATAAGTCCCATGTGGTGGCGTCTATTTGAAACATTTTTCTAAAAATAGGAGGGGGAGAGAACGGCACACCTGGTTTATCCCATTCCTTATTAATAATTTCTGTAAACGTTTTAGGTATTGGAAAAACATCAATACACACCGGCACTGCATAGTATTTATCCAGTCTACACAATTTCTCTGGCACTGCAATTGTATCCCAGTCATTCAGAGCAGCTAAAACCTCCCTGAGCAACACACGGAGGTGTTCAAGCTTAAATTTAAATGTAGAAATATCAGAATCAGGCATCTTTCCTGAGTCAGAAACATCACCCACAGACTGAAGCTCTCCTTCCTCAGCATCTGCATATTGTGAGGCAGTATCAGACATGGTTCTTAAAGCGTCAGTATGCTCTGCATTTCGTCTAACTCCAGAGCTATCTCGCTTACCTCTAAATTCAGGTAGTCTGGCTAATACCGCTGACAGTGTATTATCCATGACTGCCGCCATGTCTTGTAAAGTAATCGCTATGGGCGCCCTAGATGTACTTGGCGCCATTTGAGCGTGAGTCCCTTGAGCGGGAGTCAAAGGATCTGACACGTGGGGAGAGTTAGTCGGCATAATTTCCCCCTCGTCAGATTCCTCTGGTGATAAATTTTTTAAAGACAGAATATGATCTTTATTGCTTAAAGTGAAATCAGTACATTTGGTACACATTCTAAGAGGGGGTTCCACTATGGCTTTTAAACATAATGAACAAGGAGTTTCCTCTATATCAGACATGTTTGTACAGACTAGCAATGAGACTAGCAAGCTTGGAAAACACTTTAAATCAAGTTAACAAGCAAATATAAAAAGCGGTACTGTGCCTTTAAGAGAAACAAATTTTGTCAAAATTTGAAAAACAGTGAAAAAAGGCAGTAAATCAAACGAAATTTTTACAGTGTATGTAATAAGCTAACAGAGCATTGCACCCACTTGCAAATGGATGATTAACCCCTTAGTTCAAAAAACGGATCAAAAAAACGATAGACGTTTTTTAACAGTCACAACAAACTGCCACAGCTCTGCTGTGGCCCTACCTTCCCCAATAAACGACTTTGGAAAGCCTTTGAGCCCTTTAGAGATGTCCTATAGCATTCAGGGGACTTCTGAGGGAAGCTGGATGTCTCAGTCTGTAATTTTAACTGCCCAAAAAAACGCTAAAATAGGCCCCTCCCACTCATACTACAACAGTGGAAAGCCTCAGGAAACTGTTTCTAGGCAAAATTTAAGCCAGCCATGTGGAAAAAACTAGGCCCCAATAAAGTTTTATCACAAAGCATATATAAAAACGATTAAACATGCCAGCAAACGTTTTATATTGCAATTTTATAAGGGTATTACCCCTGAGAGTAAGCATGATACCAGTCGCTTTTAAATCACTGTATTCAGGCTTAACTTACATTAATCCGGTATCAGCAGCATTTTCTAGCATTTCCATTTCTAGAAAAAATTGTAACTGCACATACTTCATAGCAGAGTAACCTGCACGCCATTCTCCCGCTGAAGTTACCTCTCTTCTCAGATATATGTGAGAACAGCAATGGATCTTAGTTACAACCTGCTAAGATCATAGAAAACTCAGGCAGATTCTTCTTCTATTTACTGCCTGGGATAAAATAGTACAACGCCGGTACCATTTAAAAATAACAAACTCTTGATTGAAGAAAAAAACTAACTATATTTCACCACTCTCTCTTACTACCTCCATGCTTGTTGAGAGTTGCAAGAGAATGACTGGATATGGCAGTTAGGGGAGGAGCTATATAACAGCTCTGCTGTGGGTGTCCTCTTGCAACTTCCTGTTGGGAATGAGAATATCCCACAAGTACTGGATGATCCGTGGACTGGATACACCTTACAAGAGAAAAAGAGTTCTCTCGTCCCTCTCACAAGAGTTTACTTCCTAGGGACTCTGATAGACTCGGTAGAAATGAAAATATTTCTGACGGAGGTCAGAAAATCAAAACTTTTAATCACTTGCCGAACTCTTCATTCCATTCCTCGGCCATCAGTGGCTCAGTGTATGGAGGTAATCGGACTCATGGTTGCGGCAATGGACATAGTTCCCTATGCCCGCCTACACCTCAGACCACTGCAACTATGCATGCTCAAACAGTGGAATGGGGATTATGCAGATTTATATCCTCAAATTGCATCTGGACCAAGAGACCAGAGATTCTCTTCTCTGGTGGTTATCTCAGGACCACCTGTCTCAGGGAATGTGTTTCCGTAGGCCAGAGTGGCTCATAGTAACGACAGATGCCAGCCTGCTAGGCTGGGGTTCAGTCTGGAAATCCCTGAAAGCACAGGGCTTATGGTCTCGGGAGGAATCTCTCCTCCCAATAAACATTCTCGAACTGAGAGCGATATTCAATGTGCTTCCAACGTGGCCTCAGCTTGCTGCGGCCAAATTCATCAAGGAGGAACACTGAGATCTCTAGCGATGATGGAGGTAACCAAAATAATCTGATGGGCAGAGGATCACTCTTGCCATCTCTCAGCAATCCATATCCCAGGGGTAGAGAACTGGGAGGCGGATTTCCTAAGTCGTCAAACTTTTCATCCGGGGGAGTGGGATCTCCATCCGGAGGTATTTGCCCAGCTGACCCAGCTATGGGGCACACCAGAATTGGATCTGATGGCGTCCCAACAGAACCCCAAACTTCCTCGTTACGGGTCCAGGTCCCGGGATCCCCAGGTGGTACTTATAGATGCTCTAGCAGTGCCCTGGTCCTTCAATCTGGCTTATGTATTTCCACCGTTTCCTTTCCTCCCACGTCTGGTTGCCAGAATCAAGCAGGAGAGAGCTTCGGTGATTCTGATAGCGCCTGCATGGCCACGCAGGACTTGGTATGCAGACCTGGTGGACATGTCATCTGTTCCACCGTGGACTCTGCCAATGAGGCAGGACCTTCTAATCCAAGGTCCGTTCAAGCATCTAAATCTAATTTCTCTGCGTCTGACTGCTTGGAGATTGAACCCCTGATTCTATCAAAGCGTGGTTTCTCTGAGTCGATCATTGATACCCTGATTCAGGCTAGAAAGCCTGTTACCAGGAAAATCTATCATAAGATTTGGCGCAAATATCTTTGTTGGTGTGAATCCAAGGGTTACTCATGGAATAAGATTAGGATTCCTAGAATTTTGTCCTTTCTCCAAGAAGGATTGGAGAAAGGATTATCAGCTAGTTCCTTAAAGGGACAAATATCTGCTCTGTCCTTTTACACAAACGTCTGGCAGATGTTCCAGACGTTCAAGCATTTAGTCAGGCCTTGGTCAGGATCAAGCCTGTATTTAAAACCTGTTGCTCCGCCATGGAGCCTAAACTTGGTTCTTAAAGTTCTTCAAGGGATTCCGTTTGAACCTATGCATTCCATAGATTTTAAGCTTCTATCTTGGAAAGTTTTGTTTTTAGTAGCTATCTCTTCGTCTCGAAGAGTTTCTGAGTTATCTGCTTTACAGTGTGACTCACCTTACCTAGTTTTCCATGCAGATAAGGTGGTTTTGCGTACCAAACCTGGGTTTCTTCCTAAGGTTGTTTCTAATAGGAATATCAATCCTAATCCTTCATCAAAGAAGGGAACGTCTGTTGCACAATCTTGATGTGGTTCGTGCTTTAAAGTTCTACTTACAAGCAACTAAAGATTTCTGTCAAACATCTTCATTGTTTGTTGTTTATTCTGGTAAACGGAGAGGTCAAAAGGCTACGGCTACCTCTCTTTCCTTTTGGACTGAAAAGCTTCATCCATTTGGCTTATGAGACTGCTGGCCAGCAGCCTCCTGAAAGAATTACTGCTCATTCTACTAGAGCAGTGGCTTCCAGATGGGCTTTTAAAAATGAGGCTTCAGTTGAACAGATTTGTAAGGCGGCAACTTGGTCTTCGCTTCATACTTTTTCCAAATTTTACAAATTTTATACTTTTGCTTCTTTGGAGGCTATTTTTGGGAGAAAGGTTCTACAAGCAGTGGTGCCTTCCGTTTAAGGTACCTGTCTTGTCCCTCCCTTCTTCCGTGTCCTAAAGCTTTGTTATTGGTATCCCATAAGTATGGATGAATCCGTGGACTCGATACATCTTACAACAGAAAACAGAATTTATGCTTACCTGATAAATTTCTTTCTCTTGTGATGAATCGAGTTCACGGCCCGCCCTGTCTATTTAAGACAGGTAGTATATTTTTATTTAAAAATCTTCAGTCACCACTGCACCCTATAGTTTCTCCTTTTTCTTCCTAGCCTTCGGTCGAATGACTGGGGGGTGGAGATAAGGGAGGAGCTATATGGACAGCTCTGCTGTGGGTGCTCTCTCTGACACTTCCTGTAGGGAAGGAGAATATCCCATAAGTATGGATGAATCCGTGGACTCGATACATCACAAGAGAAAGAAATTTATCAGGTAAGCATAAATTCTGTTTTTTTAATTAGCAGGCTCAGTTTGGTTTGGGTCATTGGTAGTTCTGGTTGGAGTAAGCTGGCCTCACACAGCACAAAGAAAGCCCTAATGAAAGATCAACTGATTGCTCCATTGAAAAACAGCTTACTCCAACCAGAACTACCAATGATCATGGCTGACCTAGAATACAGATTCTTATGTACTCAGCCCCACAAACCTTATACATATTATCGTTACATCGATGATGATATTTTCATAATATGGACAGAAGGAGAAGAAAGCCTTTCAGATTTCCACAAACCATTTAATTCATTTCACCCGTCAATAAACCTTAAAATGGACTTTTCAAATCATAGTGTGAATTTCTTGGACTGCACAATAACTGTTACCAATGACATCCTTTATTCATCTATATAAAGAAAACCCACAGACAGGAACAGCTACCTCCACAATTCCAGCTTCCATCCCAATCACACCAAACAAGGTATCATCTACAGCCAAGTTATCAGATATCACCGCATTTGCTCTGACACAAATGACAGAGATCAGCACCTGAGTACACTGTCAGAGTCATTTAGGCAAAAGGGCTACAAGGAAAGGACAATATCTAAAAAAATAAAATCTGCGCTAAAAACACCACGGGAAAGGCTCCTAAAATACAAAGAAAAGGAAAAGAAAACAAGAACCCCTCTAGTAGTCACTTACAACCCTACTCTGGAAGGAGTATGCAAAATTATTAAAGCGCTACAACCACTAATTACAGAGGACCACACACGCAAAAACATGTTTCCTGAACCCCCTATACTAGCATTCAAACAACCGCCTAACCTGAGACAGAGATTGGTCCGCAGCAAATTAACCACAGAACAGAAGCTTACACAGAATGGCACTGCACGATGCAACAAATCACTCTGCAAACTGTGTCAACATATATGTGACAACAACACAGCCAGACACAATAACACATCATATAATATTAAAGGATCCTATTTGTGCTCATCTGCTAATGTGGTGTACATGATACATTGTACAGTGTGTGACAGAGGTTGCTACATTGGCCTAAAGCTGCATCTCAGAATGAATCTACACAGACACTCAATCAAAAACCACAAGAAAATGAATATTGTACCCCTGTTAGTCATCACTTCACCCAGACTGGTCACTCCATCCTTAACCTCAGGATTAAAGTTCTTAAAGGGAACTCATGAACGAAAGACGTTTGAGATGAAAATGATCACACATTTCAACACCACAAATGAAGGACTTAATGTAGACTCTGGCTTTCTCACACACTACCATAACTTTCTATTATCTCTCATCTTATTGTCCTATATCGGTTTATTTTTCCTTTTGTTTTTCCTCTCATCTTGCCTAATTACTCTCCACTGTTTATTAACTCGTTCTAGCTTTTCTCAGCTATTTTCTCTTTCAGATACATACTCTGCTTTTTATGACACCCCTCTCACCCCCCTCCCTCCCTTCCATTTGTTGTATGTGATGTGTAACTATATCAGATTGATCAGTATTGCTTCAGACCTGAGGAAGAGAGGAAAACTCTCGAAAGCTTGTCTTTGAAATATTATGTTAGTCCAATAAAAAGGTATCACTGCATACTGCAATACTTTGTTTTTTGAGCATTATATATATATATATATATATATATATATATACAGGTATACCTCACTTTACAGCGCTTCACTTTACAGCGATTCGCTAATACAGCGCTTTGTGGAGCTGAAGTTCAACCTCCAAGGATTTTGAAACAGTGCTATAATCATCGTGAGATTGCTAGAAAACTGAATGGCACCATTTTTCTATGCTTAGTTCACTCTGTTTATAGCATTACAGTGCAATCTGTGTCTCAGTGCTATAGTCTGGCAAATTTTTCTACAGTAATTGTCACAATTTTACAGGTACAGTATTTATTGAATACTAATTGAATACTTGCTGTGCTAGTGTTAAACTAAACATAGCACTATTGCACCCCTAATATATGTTAGTTTAAACATGTTTTCAGGATTTTAAACACTGAAAAGAAAGCTAAAACTGCCTTGTTTCATTTTAAGGCGGTTTTCACTTTACAGCAGGGCTCCGGTCCCTAACCCGCTGTATGAGCGGGGTATACCTGTATATATATATATATATATATATATATAATTATTTAATAACATTCCCAGATATCCTGACATAATGGAATAGTAAACATAAGATTTTTTTTAAAAATACATGTTATGCTTTGCAGTTCATTAGTTGGATTGACTGTAGTATTTAAAAAAAAACATTAATAAAAGTATATATTCGTCTTCACTGGGTGCACGTTGTCCTACTATCCCCTCTTGTAAACAGTGAATCACAAAGACAGAGTCAACTTTCTTTAATTACACTATATGGCCCAAACTGTCTGAACACCCCTACTAATTATTGAGTTTTTTCCAGCCACTCCCATTGCTAACAGGTGCATAAAATCCAGCACCTAGCCGTCTAATATCTATAGCCAAACAGTGGCAATACAATGCATCGTACTGAAGTACTCAGTGACTTTAATTATAGAATTGTCATAGGACGCCACTTTTGCCACAAGTCAGTTTATGAAATTCCTATCCTACTAGCTCTGCCCTAGTAAGTGCTATGATTGGGAAGTGGAAGCATCTAGGACATCAACAACCCAACCATGAATTGATAGACCACGCAAACTCACACAGTGGGACTGCTAAGTGATGAAGCGTGTAGAGCATAAGAATTACCTACAATCTGTTGCATCACTCACCCAGAGTTCTAAATATCAACATATCAAGAACTGTGCATCTGGAGCTTTATTTTATGGGCGATGGCGGAGCAACTGTACACAAGTCTCACTCACACCAACATGTGGAATGCCAAGCTCGCCTCCGCTGGACTCAGCGGAACAATGGAAACGTGTTCTCTAAAATGATGAATCACACTTAAATATGGTAGTCTGATAGAGGAATCTGGGTGTGTTAAATGTATAGTGCCTACGGTAAGTTTTGATGGAGGAGGGATAATGATCAGTGACTGTTCTTCAGGGTTTGGGCAAGGCCCCTTAGTTCGATCGAAGGCTATAGGAAGCCCTTGATGACATTGTTTGACAAGTTTGGTGTGGAGGATCTCAAGTGTTCTGCACAGAGCCTGGACCTCAACCCCACTGAACACCTTTGGAATCAATTTTAATTGCAATTGCAAGCCACACTTTCTCATCCAACATCAGTGCCTGGCCTCACAAATGATCTTTCGGCTAAATATGGACAAATTCCCACAGACACATTCCAAAATATTGTGTAAAGGTTTCCCAGAAGTGTAGCAGATGTTCAACAACCTCATATAGGTGTGAGGGTCATATAGTGTATTTCATACCCCTCCTTGCAAATGTATTTTATACTAGAATTCTATTTTATGTATAGGGCAATATACACCTATATCAGAGAGCAAAAACATTTACTAAATGCACAAACAGAATATTATTTATTTAATTTTTTTCACAGGTTTTGGAGAAACAACTGCATCTTACTATTGCATGTTATAATCGGCAGTTGGCAGCAGAAAGTAAAAAGTTAATAGAAGCACGAGTAGAGATAAAGAAAATGGAAACTGAAGTTGAAGCCTTAAATCAGAAAATAAAGGTATGTTTCATATTTTGTGTTCTACTATGTGATATAAAGGGGCAGATAAACAGTAATGAAAATGTACTTTGTTTTTAAACTGTCTATACAAAGCCAAATAATGGATTCAATTTTAAAAAAATCTCTTTCATAAAGACTTGTAATCACCCTGCATCAGAGCAGCAAATGGCAAGTTCAGGTCAACTTAAATCAACGAGATTCATTGCCAAGGATTCAAAAGCACATTCATAACATTACAGAGCAACTTAACCTCTTAAGGAGGGCAATTGTCCAAGTTCTAAACGTAAACAAAACCTAGAATTTGAGCTATATGTTTGTCCAAACTTAATTTAACTCTTTCACATTAAAGTGGTTGTAAATCAAAGACTCTAGGATTAACCATCACTTAAAATAAATAGGACTTTCAGTCATCACTCACCCTTACCCTTTCTGTGCTCTTAGGTGATGTTTCCACCTATTAACCAATAGCCAAGCTAGCATACTGAACAGTGCCATATGACTAGCACGGCTGTTGGTTTAGAGGTGTAAACACCACCTCATTGAAGAAAGAGCGATGAGCCATTGACGGCTGGAGCTACTGAGTTCATTGAGGAGGCCACGGCACAAAAGGGTAAGTTAAGCACACTTTTTGACAAAGTGATGACTGAAAGTCCTATTTATTGTTAGTGATGGTAAATCCTAGTGTTTTGTAAATGGTAGTATTTGCTATCACTTTAGATGCACCCACACTTTTATATATTGTTTTTTAGACATCAAATATATCTATAAGCGTGAGAAATTAAGACATTTTATTTTTCCACATTTTTATTGTAAATATCATAATCCTGATAATAATTCATATTTATATTCTGAAATGTCCCACAAGTACAGAAATATCCCCCATGTACAGGTTTTATGGGGTTTTGGGAAGGTACAGGGTCAAATATGGGGCCTGCCCATTTCAGTCTTCATACGTAAAAATTTGACACATTGATCTAAACAGAACTTAAAGGTTTAGTTTTTTTTTTTACCTTTTGTTTTTTTAAACCTACCTAACACTAACTCCTTCAACCCACCCACCAATTCCCTTTTTCACCCCAAATTCCCACTTGCTGATCAGTGATTACAGTAATAGCACACTGATCAGCACCTAAAGGGTTAATTAGAGATGTATATAACTGTTTGGGAAAGTTTGTAGGAGTGATCTTTCAGCCTCTCTTGCTTCTGATGACACTGAGGAAAGTAGAGGTAGAGGGAAATGCAGACAGCAAATTATTCCAATCATTGGCAGTCACACTGTGTCAGTGACTGCCTGTCACTGCGATCACCTGACTCCAACAGCACTGATTGGCTCCTCTGGGATTGCCTTCGTTGTCAGGCAAGTGACCGCATCGGATCCAAAAGTGTAAGTTTTATGTAGGGGAGCAGGGGGGCCACAGAAGTTAGTACGTTCCATGCCTATCATCAATAAAAGGTTAATTAATAATAAAAATAACACACCTTAATAGCAGGAATGCCCAGCTTAAGGCTTGAAAGGATAGGTAAAGAGAGCCTCAAGGAATTATGAACAAGAGCTCTTCTGAACAAAGAAACCCCTTGGCAGCCTAATGAACATCCTTTCTTCTATAAGTTACGACGAGTCCACGGATTCATCATTTACTTGTGGGATATTATCCTCCTGCTAACAGGAAGTGGCAAAGAGCACCACAGCAGAGCTGTCTATATAGCTCCTCCCTTAGCTCCACCCCCCCAGTCATTCTCTTTGCCTACTCTAAGTACTAGGAAGGGTAAAGTGAAAGAGGTGATAAAATATTAGTTTTTAATTTCTTCAAGCAAGAGTTTTTGTTTTAAATGGTACCGGTGTGTACTATTTACTCTCAGGCAGCAGATGGATGAAGACTTCTGCCTGAAGGATGATGATCTTAGCATTTGTAACTAAGATCCAGTGCAGTTCCCACAGAGGCTGAGGGGTACAAGAAACTTCAGTGTGAGGAACGTTTTCATGCTATACAGCAGTGAAGTGTGTTCAGTCATTTTTTCTGGAGAGACTGTGTATTTCAGAAAGGCTGACAGTATCCCCATGAGGGTAAGGGTAAGCAGTAATCCTAAAAGCGATAGAAAGGCATTACTAAGCTTGCATAAGGGGCTATTAAAAAATGGTTGACACAGAGTTTTTGAATGTTTGTGGGCAAACGTTTGATGAACTGGGAGTGCTGTTAACGTTATGTGGGCAATAACATTTTTTGGGCATCTTTATTGAGGGTACACTTGGCTTCTTTTTTGGGTCTCAGAACCCACATGGCTAGTTTAAAACCGCTCTGGTGCGGTTCTTTGAGGCTGTAGAGACTCCTGAGGGCCCTTGTGGATGTTTTGGGCCAAATCGAAGCTTTAACCCCATATTTTCAATCCCTGAGGGCAGGTAGGCGCCACAGCAGGGCTGTGGCAAGGTGCTGGTGGTGTTTTTTTTCAGATTTAGGCCTTATTTCAATCCGGTTTGCACAATAAAGGGTTAAATGTTAAATTTTCTTGTGGGGCAAACTTAACTACACATATTGGGTCTGCTGTCAAAAATTTGGTGCATTTAAAGCAGTTTTGCAGAACGTGTATGCTTTTTTTCTCTTAAAGGCGCAGTACCGTTTTTTAAGATTGTTATTTTTTTCACTAAATAAAGTGTTTTCATGCTTTTTTGTAGTCATTACTAGCCTGTTCAACAT
>NC_069501.1:93667647-93782388 GCF_027579735.1 Bombina bombina
TCAACTCCCGTCAGTAGCTCAATGCATGGAGGTGATCGGCTTAATGGTAGCAGCAATGGACATAGTACCCTTTGCACGTCTACATCTCAGACCGCTGCAGTTGTGCATGCTGAGTCAGTGGAATGGGGATTACTCAGACTTGTCCCCTACTCTGAATCTGGATCAAGAGACCAGAAACTCTCTTCTATGGTGGCTTTCTCGGCCACATCTGTCCAGGGGGATGCCATTCAGCAGGCCGGACTGGACAATTGTAACAACAGACGCCAGCCTACTAGGTTGGGGCGCTGTCTGGAATTCTCTGAAGGCTCAGGGACAATGGAATCAGGAGGAAAGTCTCCTACCAATAAACATTCTGGAATTGAGAGCAGTTCTCAATGCCCTTCTGGCTTGGCCCCAGTTAAAAACTCGGGGGTTCATCAGGTTTCAGTCGGACAACATCACGACTGTAGCTTACATCAACCATCAAGGAGGGACAAGAAGCTCCCTAGCAATGATGGAAGTATCAAAGATAATTCGCTGGGCAGAGTCTCACTCTTGCCACCTGTCAGCAATCCACATCCCGGGAGTGGAGAACTGGGAGGCGGATTTCTTGAGTCGCCAGACTTTTCATCCGGGGGAGTGGGAACTTCATCCGGAGGTCTTTGCCCAAATACTTCGACGTTGGGGCAAACCAGAGATAGATCTCATGGCGTCTCGCCAGAACGCCAAACTTCCTCGCTACGGGTCCAGATCCAGGGATCCGGGAGCGGTTTCTGATAGATGCTTTGACAGCACCTTGGAACTTCGGGATGGCTTATGTGTTTCCACCCTTCCCGCTGCTTCCTCGATTGATTGCCAAGATCAAACAGGAGAGAGCATCAGTGATTCTAATAGCGCCTGCGTGGCCACGCAGGACTTGGTATGCAGATCTAGTGGACATGTCATCCTGTCCGCCTTGGTCTCTACCTCTAAGACAGGACCTTCTGATACAGGGTCCATTCAAACATCAAAATCTAACTTCTCTGAAGCTGACTGCTTGGAAATTGAACGCTTGATTTTATCAAAACGTGGTTTTTCTGAGTCGGTTATTGATACCCTGATACAGGCTAGGAAGCCTGTTACCAGAAGGATTTACCATAAGATATGGCGTAAATACCTATACTGGTGCGAATCCAAAGGTTACTCCTGGAGTAAGGTTAGGATTCCTAGGATATTGTCCTTTCTACAAGAAGGTTTAGAAAAGGGTTTATCGGCTAGTTCATTAAAGGGACAGATCTCAGCTCTGTCCATCTTGTTGCACAGGCGTCTGTCAGAAAATCCAGACGTCCAGGCCTTTTGTCAGGCTTTAGCTAGAATCAAGCCTGTGTTTAAAACTGTTGCTCCGCCATGGAGTTTAAACCTTGTTCTTAACGTTCTACAAGGAGTTCCGTTTGAACCCCTTCATTCCATTGATATAAAGTTGTTATCTTGGAAAGTGTTATTTTTAATGGCTATTTCCTCGGCTCGGAGAGTCTCTGAGTTATCAGCTTTACATTGTGATTCTCCTTATTTGATTTTTCATTCAGATAAGGTAGTTCTGCGTACTAAACCTGGGTTCTTACCTAAGGTAGTCACTAACAGGAACATCAATCAAGAGATCGTGGTTCCTTCTCTGTGCCCGAATCCTTCTTCAAAGAAGGAACGTCTTCTACACAATCTGGATGTAGTTCGTGCCCTCAAGTTCTACTTGCAGGCAACTAAGGATTTTCGACAAACGTCTTCCCTGTTTGTCGTGTACTCTGGTCAGAGGAGAGGTCATAAGGCTTCGGCTACCTCTCTCTCCTTCTGGCTTCGTAGCATAATTCGTTTAGCCTATGAGACTGCTGGACAGCAGCCTCCTGAAAGAATTACAGCTCATTCTACTAGAGCTGTGGCTTCCACTTGGGCCTTTAAGAATGAGGCCTCTGTTGAACAGATTTGCAAGGCTGCAACTTGGTCTTCGCTTCATACTTTTTCCAAATTTTACAAATTTGACACTTTTGCTTCTTCGGAGGCTATTTTTGGGAGAAAGGTTCTTCAGGCAGTGGTTCCTTCTGTATAATGAGCCTGCCTATCCCTCCCGTCATCCGTGTACTTTTGCTTTGGTATTGGTATCCCAGAAGTAATGATGACCCGTGGACTGATCACACATAACAGAAGAAAACATAATTTATGCTTACCTGATAAATTCCTTTCTTCTGTTGTGTGATCAGTCCACGGCCCGCCCTGTTTTTTAAGGCAGGTAGATATTTTTTAAATTATACTCCAGTCACCACTTCACCCTTGGTTTCTCCTTTCTCGTTGATTCTTGGTCGAATGACTGGGAGTGACGTAGAGGGGAGGAGCTATATGCAGCTCTGCTGGGTGAATCCTCTTGCATTTCCTGTTGGGGAGGAGTTATATCCCAGAAGTAATGATGACCCGTGGACTGATCACACAACAGAAGAAAGGAATTTATCAGGTAAGCATAAATTATGTTTTTAGGCTGTGAGACATCGAGTGAGATGGGCGGGGCCTATTTTCACGCCTCAGTTGTGCAGTTGTTTTTACCAGACAAGCAGCAAGCTCCAACTCCGGTGGGCCTTTCAGAGACAGTTTGGGCCTAATTGAAGGTTTAATCTGATTTTACAGACCCCTGAGGTCAGGTAGGCGCCACAGCAGGGCTGTGGCGAGATGCAGGGGGTGTTTTTATTTGAAGTTAACGTTTTATAGCAACGTTTTTTTGGTAAGGGTTAAGTGTTCCTTTCCTTGTGGGGCAAACTTAGCTGACAAGTTGGGATGCATTTATCATAAAATTGTGATAATTTTATCGTTTTAAAGCAGTTTTGGAAAGATTGTATGCTTTTTTCTCTTAAAGGAGAAGTACCGTTTTTTCAAATTGTTATTTTTTCACTAAATAAAGTGTTTTCAAGCCTGTTTGTGGTCATTACTAGCCTGTTTAACATGTCTGACATTGAGGAAAGCCAATGTTCCATGTGTTTAGAAGCCATTGTGGAACCCCCACTTAAAATGTGTCCCTCATGTACTGAAAGGGCCTTACATGGCAAAGAACATATTTTATCTGATAAAAGTATGTCTCAGGATGATTCTCAGTCAGAAGAGAATCAGGTTATGCCATCTACTTCTCCCCAAGTGTTACAACCTTTAACGTCCGCCCAAGCGACGCCAAGTACTTCTAGTGCGTCTAATTCTTTCACCCTGCTAGATATTGCCGCAGTTATGTCTACTACCCTCACAGAGGTATTATCTAAACTGCCTGGTTTGCAGGGGAAGAGCAGTAGGTCCGGTATTAGAGTAAATGCTGAGCCCTCTGATGCTTTATTGGCCATCTCCGATGTACCCTCACAGTGTTCTGATTTGGGGGTGGGGGAATTGCTGTCTGAGGGAGAGCTTTCTGATTCAGGAAAGATGTTCCCTCAAACAGATATGACGGCCTTTAAGTTTAAGCTTGAACACGTCCGCTTGTTGCTCAGGGAGGTTTTAGCGACTCTGGATGATATTGACCCTATTGTAATTCCACCAGAGAAATTGTGTAAAATGGATAGATATCTAGAGGTCCCTACTTACACTAATGTTTTTCCAGTCCCTAAGAGGATTTTGGACATTGTTACCAAGGAATGGGATAGACCAGGCATTCCGTTCTCTCCCCCTCCTACTTTTAAGAAAATGTTTTCCATATCTGACACCATTCGGGATTCTTGGCAGACGGTCCCTAAGGTGGAGGGAGCTATTTCTACCCTGGCTAAGCGTACAACTATACCTATTGAGGACAGTTGTGCTTTCAAAGATCCTATGGATAAAAAATTAGAGGGTCTTCTAAAGAAATTGTTTATTCATCAGGGTTTTCTTCTACAACCTATAGTGTGCATTGTTCCTGTAACTACTGCAGCTGCTTTTTGGTTTGAGGCTCTAGAGGAGTCGCTTAAGGTTGAGACCCCATTAGATGATATTTTGGATAGAATTAAGGCTCTCAAGCTAGCTAATTCTTTTATTACAGATGCCGCTTTTCAAATGGCTAAATTAGCGGCAAAGAATGTACTTTTTGCCATTTAAGCGCGTAGAGCATTATGGCTTAAGTCCTGGTCTGCTGATGTGTCATCAAAATCTAAGCTGTTAACTATTCCTTTCAAAGGTAAGACCCTATTCGGGCCTGAACTGAAGGAGATCATTTCCGACATTATTGGAGGTAAAGGCCATGCCCTTCCTCAGGACAAGACGAATAAAATGAGGGCCAAACAAAATAATTTTCGTTCCTTTTGAAACTTTAAAGGTGGACCCTCTACTTCCTCCTCTGCCACAAAGCAGGAGGAAAATTTTGCTCAATCCAAGTCAGTCTGGAGACCTAATTAGACCTGGAATAATGGTTAACAGGCCAAGAAGCCCGCTGCTGCTACCAAGACAGCATGAAGGGGCAGCCCCCGATCCGGGACCGGATCTAGTAGAGGGCAGACTTTCTCTCTTCGCTCAGGCTTGGGCAAGAGACGTTCAGGATTCCTGGGCATTAGAAATCGTAACCCAGGGGTATAGTCTAGAATTCAAAGATTTAATCTTTCACGTTTATCTGTAAACCAGACAAAAAGAGTCGTTCTTACTCTGTGTAAAAGACCTATATATCATGGGTGTAATCTGCCCAGTTCCAAAGGTAGAACAGGGGCAGGGGTTTTTCTCCAATCGGTTCGTGGTTCCCAAAAAAGAGGGAACTTTCAGACCGATTTTAGATCTCAAAACTCTAAACAAATTTTTCAGAGTCCCATCCTTCAAGATGGAGACCATTCGGATAATTTTACCAATGATCCAGGAGGGTCAAGATATGACCACCATGGATTCGAAGGATGCGTATCTTCACATTCCTATCCACAAAGATAATCACCAGTTTCTCAGGTTCGCCTTCTTGGACAAACATTACAAGTTTGTGGCCCTTCCTTTCGGGTTGGCCACAGCTCCCAGAATTTTCAAAAAGGTGCTAGGGTCCCTTCTGGCGGTTCTAAGGCCGCGGGGCATAGCAGTGGCGCCCTATCTGGATGATATTTTGATTCAGGCGTCAACTTACCATCTAGCCAAATCTCACACTGACATTGTGTTGGCTTTTCTAAGATCTCACGGGTGGAAGGTGAACATAAAAAAGAGTTCACTTGTTCCTCTAACAAGAGTTCCGTTCTTAGGAACTCTGATAGACTCGGTAGACATGAAAATTTTTCTGACGGATGTCAGAAAATGAAAGATCTTAACCACTTGCCCAGCTCTTCATTCCATTCCTCGTCCGTCAGTGGCTTAGTGTATGGAGGTAATCGGACTAATGGTAGTGGCAATGGACATAGTTCAGTTTGCTCGCTTGCATCTCAGACCACTGCAACTATGCATGCTCAGACAGTGGAATGGGGATTATGCAAATTTATCTCCTCAGATAAATCTGGATCAAGAGACCAGATACTCTCTTCTTTGGTGGTTGTCACAGGATCATCTGTCCCAGGGAATGTGTTTCCGCAGGCCAGTATGGGCCAAAGTGACGACGGACGCCAGCCTCTTGGGCTGGGGTGCAGTCTGGAATTCCCTGAAGGCTCAGGGTGTGTGGACTCAGGAGGAGGCCCTACTTCCAATAAATATTCTAGAACTGAGAGCGATATTCAACGTGCTTCAGGCGTGGCCTCAGTTGGCTTCGCCCAAATTCATAAGATTCCAGTCAGACAATATCACGACTGTAGCATATATCAATCATCAAGGGGAGCAAAGAGTTCTCTAGCGATGATAGGTTTCCAAAATAATTTGATGGGCAGAGACTCACTTTTGACATCTATCGGCAATCTATATCCCAGGAGTGGAGAACTGGGAAGCGGATTTTCTGAGTCTTCAGACTTTTCATCCGGGGGAGTGGGAGCTCCATCCGGAGGTGTTTGCACCATTGATTCATCAATGGGGCACACCAGAATTGGATCTGATGGCATCTCATCAGAATGCCAAACTTCCTTGTTACGGTTCCAGATCAAGGGATCCTCAAGCAGTACTGATAGATGCTCTAGCAGTACCGTGGTCGTTCAACCTGGCTTATGTGTTTCCTCCTTTTCCTCTCCTTCCTCGTCTGATTGCCAGAATCAAACAGGAGAGGGCTTCGGTAATCTTGATAGCGCCTGCGTGTTCATGCAGGACTTGGTATGCAGATCTGGTGGAAATGTCATCTCTGCCACCATGGAAACTGCCACTGAGAACAGGACCTTTTAATCCAAGGTCCTTTCCAACATCCAAATCTAGTTTCTCTACGGCTGACTGCCTGGTGATTGAACACTTGATTTTATCTAAGCGGGGATTCTCGGAGTCGGTCATTGATACCTTGATTCAGGCTCGAAAGCCTGTCACTAGGAAAATTTATCATAAGATATGGCGTAAATATCTTTCTTAGTGCGAATCCAAAGGCTACTCATGGAGTAAGATCAGGATTCCTAGGATTTTGTCCTTTCTCCAAGAAGGATTGGAGAAGGGGTTATCAGCTAGTTTCTTAAAGGGACAGATTTCTGCTTTGTTAATCATACTACACAAGCGTCTGGCAGATGTCCCAGACGTTCAGTCGTTTTGTCAGGCTTTGATTAGAATTAAGCCTGTGTTTAACCTGTTGCTCCGCCATGGAGTTTGAATTTAGTTTTAAATGTTCTTCAAGGAGTTCCGTTTGAACCCATGCATTCCATAGATATTAAACTTCTATCTTGGAAAGTTCTTTTTTTAGTAGCTATCTCTTCTGCTCGAAGAGTTTCTGAGCTATCTGCGTTACAATGCGACTCGCCTTATCTTATATTCCATTCTGATAAGGTGATTTTGCGTACTAAACCTGGATTCCTTCCTAAGGCCTAGATTTGGAGTTTGGCGGTAGCCGTGAAAACCAGCGTTAGAGGCTCCTAACGCTGGTTTTAGGCTACCGCCGGTATTTGGAGTCATTCAAAAAAGGATCTAACGCTCACTTTTCAGCCGCGACTTTTCCATACTGCAGATCCCCTTACGTCAATTGCGTATCCTATCTTTTCAATGGGATCTTTCTAACTCCGGTATTTAGAGTCGTGTCTGAAGTGAGCGTTAGAATTCTAACGACAAAACTCCAGCCGCAGAAAAAAGTCAGTAGTTAAGAGCTTTCTGGGCTAACGCCGGTTCATAAAGCTCTTAACTACTGTGCTCTAAAGTACACTAACACCCATAAACTACCTATGTACCCCTAAACCGAGGCCCCCCACATCGCCGACACTAGATTAATTTTTTTTTAACCCCTAATCTGCCGACCGCCACCTACGTTATACTTATGTACCCCTAATCTGCTGCCCCTAACACCGCCGACCCCTATATTATATTTATTAACCCCTAACCTGCCCCCCACAACGTCGCAGCCAGCTACCTACAATAATTAACCCCTAATCTGCCGACCGCAAAGAGCCGCCACCTACATTATAGCTATGTACCCCTAATCTGCTGCCCCTAACACCGCCGACCCCTATATTATATTTATTAACCCCTAATCTGCCCCCCACAACGTCGCCTACACTTATTAACCCCCTAATCTGCCGAGCGGACCGCACCGCTATTATTATAAAGTTATTAACCCCTAATCTGCCTCACTAACCCTATAATAAATAGTATTAACCCCTAATCTGCCCTCCCTAGCATTGCCGACAACTAACTTCAATTATTAACCCCTAATCTGCCGACTGGAGCTCACCGCTATTCTAATAAATGTATTAATCCCTAAAGCTAAGTCTAACCCTAACACTAACACCCCCCTAAATTAAATATAATTTTAATCTAACGAAATTAACTCTTATTAAATAAATTATTCCTATTTAAAGCTAAATACTTACCTGTAAAATAAATCCTAATATAGCTACAATATAAATTATAATTATGTTATAGCTATTTTAGGATTAATATTTATTTTACAGGTAACTTTGTATTTATTTTAACCAGGTACAATAGCTATTAAATAGTTAAGAACTATTTAATAGCTAAAATAGTTAAAATAATTACAAAATGACCTGTAAAATAAATCCTAACCTAAGTTACAATTAAACCTAACACTACACTATCAATAAATTAATTAAATAAAATACCTATAATTATCTACAATTAAACCTAACACTACATTATCAATAAATAAATTAAATACAATTCCTACAAATAACTACAATGAAATAAACGAACTAAAGTACAAAAAATAAAAAAGAACTAAGTTACAAAAAATAAAAAAATATTTACAAACATTGGAAATATATTACAACAATTTTAAACTAATTACACCTACTCTAAGCCCCCTACTAAAATAACAAAGCCCCCCAAAATAAAAAAAAATGCCCTACCCTATTCTAAATTACTAAAGTTCAAAGCTCTTTTACCTTACCAGCCCTGAACAGGGCCCTTTGCGGGGCATGCCCCAAGAAGTTCAGCTCTTTTGCCTGTAAAAAAAAACATACAATACCCCCCCCCAACATTACAACCCACCACCCACATACCCCTAATCTAACCCAAACCCCCCTTAAATAAACCTAACACTAAGCCCCTGAAGATCTCCCTACCTTGAGTCGTCTTCACCCAGCCGAGCCAAATTCTTCATCCAAGCGGAGCAAGAAGAGTTCCTCCATCCGGTAGAAGTCTTCATCCAAGCGGGGCAGAAGAGGTCTTCCTTCCGATTGAAGTCTTCATCCAAGCGGGATCTTCTATCGTCATCCATCCGGAGCAGAGCGGCAGCATCCTGAAGACCTCCGACGCGGAACATCCATCCTGGCCGACGACTGAACGACGAATGACGGTTCCTTTAAATGACGTCATCCAAGATGGCGTCCCTCGAATAGGATTCTATCAGCCAATCGGAATTAAGGTAGGAATATTCTGATTGGCTGATGGAATTGTTGTTCCTTCTCTGTGTCCTAACCCTTCTTCTAAGAAGGAGCGTCTGTTACATAATTTGGACGTGGTTCGTGCCTTGAAGTTTTACTTGCAAGCGACCAAGGATTTCCGTCAACATCTTCTCTGTTTGTTGTCTACTCTGGAAAACGTAGAGGTCAAAAAGCTACGGCTACCTCGCATTCTTTTTGGCTGAAAAGCATCATCCGTTTGGCATACGAGACTGCTGGACAGCAGCCTCCTGAAAGAATTACAGCTCATTCCACTAGAGCGGTGGCTTCCACATGGGCTTTTAAAAACGATGCTTCTTTTAAACAGATTTGTAAGGCTGTGACTTGGTGTTCCCTTCATACCTATTCCAAATTTTACAAATTTGATACTTTTGCTTCTTCGGAGGCTATTTTTGGGAGAAAAGTTCTTCAAGCAGTGGTGCCTTCTGTTTAGGTATCTGTCTTGTCCCTCCCATTCATCCGTGCCCTGTAGTTTTGGTATTGTATCCCACAAGTAAAGGATGAATCCGTGGACTCGTCGTATCTTATAGAAGAAAAGGAAATTTATGCTTATCTGATAAATTGATTTCTTCTATGATACGACGAGTCCACGGCCCGCCCTGTCAATTTAAGACAGGTTATATTTTTTGGTTTAAATCTTCAGTCACCTCTGCACCTTTTAGTTTCTCCTTTTTCTTCCTATACCTTCGGTCGAATGACTGGGGGGTGGAGTCAAGGGAGGAGCTATATAGACAGCTCTGCTGTGGTGTTCTTTGCCACTTCCTGTTAGCAGGAGGATAATATCCCACAAGTAAAGGATGAATCCGTGGACTACTCGTATCATAGAAGAAATCAATTTATCAGTTAAGCATAAATTTCCTTATTTCCTTCTTACAGACTGTCAGTTTGATTTTGGGAAATGCATATGAAAAGAAAAAGAAAATTATTTCTTACCTGAAAATTTTTCAAATTGACTTTTCTAGAATTGCGGGAGCGCAAAATGCTATAATTTATTACGTCATTTGGGGCAAGACTTTTTTGGCACGAGAATTACGTTTGTTGACGTAATGTTGTCATTTCCGACGTCTGAGTTGGCGCCAAGAGTTTTCACGTAGTTGCGTCATCTAGGACGCTCGCGTTTGCAGACGTTCTTGGCGCCAAAAAATATTTTGTCAGTTGTGGGCGTCATACTTGGCGCCAGATTTTTGACATTATTTAAGTCCTTATTTCATTTTGCTTTTGGTTTCCAGAGGCTTATTCTGTTTGCATTTTTTCCCATTCCTGAAACTGTCATATAAGGAAATTGATAATTTTGCTTTATATGTTGTTTTTTCTATTACATATTGCAAGATGTCTCAATCTGACCCTGTCTCAGAATCTACTTCTGGAATGCTGCTGCCTGATGTCGGTTCTACCAAAGCTAAGTGCATTTGTTGTAAACTTATGGTAACTGTTTCTCTGGCTGCAGTTTGTGTTAGTTGTCATGATAAACTTTCAAACGCAGACAATATTTCCATTAGTAGTAATCCATTACCTGTTGTTGTTCCTTCAACATCTAATGTTCAGGATATTCCTGTTAATGTGAGAATTTGTTTCTAATTCTATTCAGAAGGCCCTGTCTGTTATACCACCTTCTAATAAACGTAAAAGGTTTTTTAAAACTTCTCATAAATTTGATGAATTTTTAAATGACCGACAGCATTCTGATTTATCTATCTCTGATGTGTCATCCAAGTCAAAGCTTTTGGCTATTCCTTTCAAGGGTAAGACCCTTTTCGGGCCTGAGCTGAAGGAAATCATTTCTGACATTACTGGAGGTAAAGGTCACGCTCTACCTCAGGATAAGTCTGTCAAGAATAGGGGTAAACAAAATAATTTTCATTCCTTTTGAAACTTTAAAGGAGTACCCTCTTCTTCCTCTTCCTCCACAAAGCAGGAAGGGAATTTTGCTCAGGCCAAGTCCGTCTGGAGACCCAACCAGGCTAGGGACAAGGGAAAGCAACCTAAAAAGCCTGCTGCTGCTACCAAGACAGCATGAAGGGGCGGCCCCCGATCCGGGACCGGATCTAGTAGGGGGCAGACTGTCTCTCTTCGCACAGGCTTGGGCAAGAGATGTTCAGGATCCTTGGGCACATGAAATTGTGACCCATGGATATCAACTGGAATTCAAGGGATTTCTCCCAAGGGGGAGATTTCTTCTTTCAAGATTGTCTGTAGACCAGATAAAAAGAGAGGCGTTCTTGCATTGTATAAAAGACCTCTCTGCTATGGGAGTAATTCGTCCCGTTCCAATACTGGAACAGGGGCAGGGGTTTTACTCAAATCTCTTTGTGGTTCCCAAAAAAGAGGGAACTTTCAGACCCATTTTAGATCTCAAGAGTCTATACAAGTTTCTCAGAGTACCATCGTTTAAGATGGAGACCATTCGAACAATTTTACCAGTGGTCCAGGAGGGTCAATATATGACTACCGTGGACTTGAAGGATGCATACCTTCATATACCTATTCACAGGGTTCATCATCAATACCTAAGGTTTGCTTTTCTGGACAAATATTTTCAGTTTGTGGCTCTTTGCTTCGGGTTGGCCACAGCACCCAGGATCTTCACAAAGGTTCTAGGGTCCCTTCTGGTGGTACTCAGGCCACAGGGTATAGCAGTGGCGCCTTATCTGGACGATATCTTGATTCAGGCGTCGACTTATCATCTAACAAAGTCTCATACAGACATAGTGTTATCCTTTCTGAGAACTCACGGTTGGAAAGTGAATCTAGAAAAGAGTTCGCTAATCCATCAGACAAGGGTTCCCTTCCTGGGAACACTGATAGATTCTGTAGCAATGAAGATCTTTCTGACGGAGGTCAAAGTCAAAAATTCAAAATACTTGTCGAACCCTTCAGTCCAATCCTCGGCCATCAGTAGCCCAGTGTGTGGAAGTAATTTGATTGATGGTGGCAGCAATGCACATCATTCCATTTGCTCGGTTTCATCTCAGACCACTGCAACTGTGCATGCTCGGTCAGTGGAATGGGGACTATACAAATTTGTCTCCTCTGATAAATCTGGATCAAGAGACCTGAAATTCTCTTCTTTGGTGGTTGTCGCTGGATCATCTGTCCCAGGGGACGTGTTTCCGTGTTTTCCTTATTGGTGATACTGACAACGGACGCCAGTCTTCTAGGCTGGGGTGCAGTCTGGAATTCCCTGAGAGCTCAGGGTTTTTGAACTCAGTTGGAGGCTCTACTTCCAATCAACATTCTGGAATTGAGAGCAATATTTAATGCGCTTCAGACGTGGCCTCAGTTGGCTTCAGGCAAATTCATCAGGTTCCATTCGGTCAACATCACGAATGTGGCTTACATCAATCATCAGGGAGGAACGAGGAGTTCCTTAGCAATGTCAGAAGTATCCAAGATAATTCAATGGACGGAGACCCACTCTTGTTTTCTCTCAGCAATCTATATCCCAGGAGTGGACAACTGGGAAGCGGATTATTTAAGCCGTCAGACTTTTCATCCAGGGGAGTGGGAACTCCATCCAGAGGTATTTGCCTCTCTGATTTTTCGATAGGGCAAACCGGAGTTAGATCTGATGGCGTGTCGACAGAATGACAAGCTCCCAAGATACGGATCCAGGTCGAGAGATCCTCAGGCCGAACTAATAGATTCCTTGGCAGTGCCTTGGACGTTCAACCTGGCTTATGTGTTAACTCCGTTTCCTCTCCTTCCCTGAGTGATTGCTCGGATCAAACAGGAGAGAGCGTCAGTAATTCTAATCGCGCCTGCGTGGCCACGCAAGACTTGGTATGCAGATCTAGTGGACATGTCCTCTCTGCCTCCGTGGAAACTCCCAGTGAGACAGGACCTTCTCATTCAAGGTCCTTTTCATCATCCATATCTAGTTTCTATGCAGCTGACTGCTTGGAGATTGAACGCTTGATTTTATCTAAGCGGGGTTTCTCTGATGCGGTCATTGATACGTTGATTTATGCACGTAAGCCTGTCACCAGAAAGATTTATCATAAGATATGGCGTAAATATGTTTTTTGGTGTGAATCCAAAGGTTACTCATGGAGTAAGGTAAGGATTCCTAGGATTCTGTCTTTTCTCCAAGATGGATTGGAGAAAGGGTTATCCGCAAGTTCCTTAAAGGGACAGATTTCTGCCTTGTCAATTTTGCTTCAGAAGCGTTTTGCTGGTTCCAGACGTTCAGTCATTTTGTCAGGCTCTAACCAGAATTAAGCCTGTATTTAGACCAATTGCTCCACCTTGCAGCTTGAATTTAGTTCTTAGTGTTCTTCAAGGGGTTCCGTATGAACCCATGCTTTCAATAGATATTAAGTTGTTATCTTGGAAAGTTTTATTTTTGGTTGCTATTTCTTCTGCTCGTAGAGTTTCTGAGCTTTCAGCACTACAATGTGACTCGCCTTATCTTTCATTCTGATAAGGTGGTTTTACGTACCAAACCTGGGTTCCTTCCTAAGGTTGTTTCAAATAAGAATATTAATCAGGAAATTGTTGTTCCTTCTTTATGTCCTAATCCTTCTTCTAAGAAGGAGCGTAAGTTGCATAACCTGGACGTGGTCCGTGCCTTGAAGTTTTACTTGCAGGCGACTAAGGATTTCCGTCAATTATCTTCATTATTCATTGTTTATTCTGGAAAGCGTAGGGGTCAGAAAGCTACGGCTACCTCTGTTTGTTTCTTTTTGGCTGAGGAGTATCATCCGCCTGGCATATGAGACTGCTGGACAGCAGCCTCCTGAAAGACTTACGGCTCATTCTACTAGGGCTGTGGCTTCCTCATGGGCTTTTAAAAACAATGCTTCTGTACAACAGATTTTCAAGGCTGTGACTTGGTCGTCTCTTCATACTTTTTCCAAATTTACCAAATTTGATACTTTTGCTGCTTCTGAGGCTGTTTTTGGGAGAAAGGTTCTTCAAGCAGTGGTGCCTTCCGTTTAGGTTCCTGTCTTGTCCCTCCCTTTCATCCGTGTCCTATAGCTTTGGTATTGGTATCCCACAAGTAAGGATGAAATCCGTGGACTCGTCATATCTTTGTAAAAGAAAAGTAAATTTATGCTTACCTGATAAATTGATTTCTTTTACGATATGACGAGTCCACGGCCCACCCGGTTTTTTTATGACAGATTTAGGTTATATTTTTTTTTGTAAACTTCAGTCACCTCTGCACCTTTAGCTTTTCCTTTCTCTTCCTAACTTCGGTTGAATGACTGGGGGTGGAGAGGAGGGATGAGCTATATATACAGCTCTGCTGTGGTGCTCTTTGCCACTTCCTGTTAGCAGGAGGATAAATCCCACAAGTAAGGATGAAATCCGTGGACTCGTCATATCGTAAAAGAAATTAATTTATCAGGTAAGCATAAATTTACTTTTTTTTTAAGAAAATGTTCATCAGGACTTAGCTTAAAATTATATATATATATATATATATATATATATATATATATATATATATATATATATATATATATATATATATATATATATATATATATATATATATATATAAATGTAATTTCCCATGCACCTTAAAGGACCAGCTAACACAGTAGATTTGCATAATCAACAAATGCAAGATAACAAGAATATGCAATATCACTTAGAAAAGAAATCAACTACTAATTTAAAGTTCTGACTAACCATTTTAAGTTGTCTCTTTCCACTTCCCCTGTACCATGTGACAGCCATCAGCCAATCACAAATGCATGCACGTACCATGTGACAGCCATCAGCCATAAACAAATGCATACACATTTATTCTTGTACATGCTCAGTAGGAGCTGGTGACTCAAAAAGTTTAAATATAAAAAGACTGTGCACATTTAGTTAATGGAAGTAAATTGGAAAGTTGTTTAAAATGGCATGCTCTATCTGAATAATTAAAGTTTAATTTTGATTGAGTGTCCCTTTAAGTACAAGGTATTTGTGGTTACTTCTTTCTTATGCAAATATCCTAGGTTCACCAACCTTAAAGGGACATTAAACCCCCAAAAATTATTTTGTGATTCCGATAGAGGATACAATCAATCAACTTTCCAATTTTCTTCTATTTAATTTGCTTCATTCTTCAGATATCCTTTTGTTGAAGGAATAGCAATGCACATGGGAGAGCCAATCACACAAGGCATCTATGTGCAGCAACCAATCCACAGCTACTGAGCCTATCTAGATATGCTTTCTAGCAAAGGATATCAAAAGTATGAAGCATATTAGATAATATAAGTAAATTAGAAAGTTGTTTAAAATTACATGCTCTATATAAATCATGAAAGAAAAAATATGGGTTTCATGTTGCTTTAAATTCCACTAAAAACTAATGAATTACACTTGAGTGCCAGGGTTGGTGCACCAAAATTAAAGGTGTTGTGAGATTTTTAAAAGCAGACTAACCATAAAGATATTTTCCCTCCAACACTTCAATTTAACTTTTAAAAATGGTCTCTTGTACAGTTGAAATAAATATTTAGGATAATCTTAGCTTTAAAGTTGTTTTTTTTTTTTTTTTTTTTTTTAAACATAGGGTGTTTGCAAACCCATATTTCTCCTGTTAAGTGTAGTCAGTCCACGGGTCATCCATTACTTATGGGATTATAACTCCTCCCTAACAGGAAGTGCAAGAGGATCACCCAAGCAGAGCTGCCATATAGCTCCTCCCCTCTACGTCATACCCAGTCATTCTCTTGCACCTAACTAAAGATAGGACGTTTGAGAGGACTGTGGTGTGTTAAACTTAGTTTTTATTTCTTCAATCAAAAGTTTGTTATTTTAAACGGCACCGGAGTGTGTTGTTTGTTCTCAGGCAGCATTAGAAGAAGAATATGCCTGAGTTTTCTATGATCTTAGCGGTCGTAACTAAGATCCACTTGCTGTTCTCGGCCATTCTGAGGAGTGAGGTAACTTCAGAACAGGGGATAGCATGCAGGGCCCACCTGCAAGGAGGTATGTGCAGTAAATTATTTTCTAAGGAATGGAATTGACTGAGAAAATACTGCTAATACCGATGTAATGTAAGTGCAGCCTTAAATGCAGTAGTAGTGACTGGTATCAGGCTGATATGTATGTATGTATACTCTGAGGTATTTCTGGGGAATGGAATTTCACTAAGAAAATACTGTCAATATTAAAGTAATATTTGAGCCTGCACTGCAGTGAAAGCGACTAGCAGCAGGCTTATTAATAACACTTCATAATTTTCAATTTTAAAACGTTTACTGGCATGTTAATCGTTTTTTCTGAGGTACTTGGTGATAAAACTTTATGGGCATGATTTTTACCACATGGCTGTCGTTTTTTTCTGCATAAAAACAGTTTACTGAGCTTCCCCACTGTTGTAATATGAGTGGGAGGGGCCTATTTTAGCGCTTTATTGCGCAGTAAAAATTTAGTCACAGTCTTCCTATTTCTTCCTCCATGATCCAGGACGTCTCTACAGAGCCCAGGGGTCTCCAAAACTAGTTTTGAGGGAGGTAATCAGTCACAGCAGACCAGTGACAGTGTGTTTGACTGTGATAAAAACGTTTATTATTTCAACTGTTATCCGTTTTGGGTATTAAGGGGTTAATCATCCTTTTGCTGGTGGGTGCAATCCTCTGCTAACTTTATACATTTTCTGTTAAAATTTGGTTGTTTTAACATATTTGGTTCATTGTTAATTCAACTGTGTCACATTTTTATGTTTCTTAAAGGCGCAGTAGCGTTTTTTATATAGCTTGTAAATTTATTTAAAAGTTTTTTACAAGCTTGCTAGTGTTATTGCTAGTCTGTTTAAACATGTCTGACACAGATGAATCTGTTTGTTCACTATGTTTAAAGGCCAATGTGGAGCCCAATAGAAATTTGTGCACTCAATGTATAGATGTTACTTTGAATAAAAGTCAAACTTTATATGTTAAAAAAATATCACTAGACAACGAGGGGGAAGTTATGCAGACTAACTCTCCTCACGTGTCAGTACCTTCGCCTCCCGCTCAGGAGGTGCGTGATATTGTGGCGCCAAGTACATCAGGGCGGCCAATACAAATCACTTTGCAAGACATGGCTAATGTTATGACTGAAGTACTATCTAAATTGCCAGAATTAAGAGGTAAACGCGATCACTCTGGGGTAAGAACAGAGTGCGCTGATAATAGTAGAGCCATGTCTGATACTGCGTCACAATTTGCAGAACATGAGGACGGAGAGCTTCATTCTGTGGGTGACGGATCTGATCCAAGTAAACTGGATTCAGAGATTTCAAATTTTAAATTTAAGCTTGAGAACCTCCGTGTATTACTAGGAGAGGTATTAGCGGCTCTGAATGATTGTAACACGGTTGCAATTCCAGAGAAAGTATGTAGGCTGGATAAATATTTTGCGGTACCGGCGTGTACTGACGTTTTTCCTATACCTAAAAGGCTTACAGAAATTGTTAACAAGGAGTGGGATAGACCCGGTGTGCCCTTTTCACCCCCTCCTATATTTAGAATTTTTTTTCCAATAGACGCCACCACACGGGACCTATGGCAGACGGTCCCTAAGGTGGAGGGAGCAGTTTCTACTCTGGCTAAGCGCACCACTATCCCGGTGGAGGATAGATGTGCTTTTTCAGATCCAATGGATAAAAAGTTAGAGGGTTACCTTAAGAAAATGTTTGTTCAGCAAGGTTTTATATTACAACCCCTTGCATGCATCGCGCCTGTCATTGCTGCGGCGGCATTCTGGTTTGAGTCTCTGGAAGAGACCCTTAGCACAGCTCCATTGGATGAGATTATGAACAAGCTTAAAGCCCTTAAGCTAGCTAATTCATTTATTTCTGATGCCGTAGTACACTTAACCAAACTTACGGCTAAGAACTCCGGATTCGCCATTCAAGCGCGCAGAGCGCTGTGGCTTAAATCCTGGTCAGCTGATGTGACTTCTAAATCTAAATTGCTTAATATTCCTTTCAAAGGGCAGACGTTATTCGGGCCCGGCTTGAAAGAAATTATCGCTGACATTACTGGAGGTAAGGGCCATGCCCTGCCTCAAGACAGGGCCAAACCAAGGGCTAAACAGTCTAATTTTCGTGCCTTTCGTAACTTCAAGGCAGGAGCAGCATCAACTTCCTCCGCTCCAAGACAGGAAGGAACTGTTGCTCGCTACAGACAGGGCTGGAAACCTAACCAGTCCTGGAAGAAGGGCAAGCAGGCCAGAAAACCTGCTGCTGCCCCTAAGACAGCATGAAGTCAGGGCCCCCGATCCGGAAACGGATATAGTGGGGGGCAGACTTTCTCTCTTTGCCCAGGCTTGGGCAAGAGATGTCCAGGATCCCTGGGCGTTGGAAATCATATCTCAGGGATATCTTCTGGACTTCAAAGCTTCTCCTCCACAAGGGAGATTTCATCTTTCAAGGTTATAAGCAAACCAGATAAAGAAAGAGGCGTTTCTACGCTGTGTACATGACCTCTTACTAATGGGAGTGATCCACCCAGTTCCGCGGACGGAACACGGGCAAGGATTCTATTCAAATCTGTGGTTCCCAAAAAAGAGGGAACCTTCAGACCAATCTTGGACTTAAAGATCCTAAACAAATTCCTAAGAGTTCCATCGTTCAAAATGGAAACTATTCGAACCATCTTACCCATGATCCAAGAGGGTCAGTACATGACCACAGTGGATTTAAAGGATGCCTACTTTCACATACCGATTCACAAGGATCATTACCGGTATCTAAGATTTGCCTTCCTAAACAGGCATTACCAGTTTGTAGCTCTTCCCTTCGGGTTAGCTACGGCTCCAAAAATCTTTACAAAGGTTCTGGGCTCTCTTCTGGCGGTACTAAGACCGCGAGGCATAGCGGTAGCTCCGTACCTAGACGACATTCTGATACAAGCGTCAAGTTTCCAAACTGCCAAGTCTCATACAGAGTTAGTTCTGGCATTTCTAAGGTCGCATGGGTGGAAGGTGAACGTAGAAAAGAGTTCTCTATTGCCACTCACAAGAGTTCCCTTTCTAGGGACTATAGATTCTGTAAAAATGAAAATTTACCTGACGGAGGACAGGTTATCAAAACTTCTAAATGCTTGCCATGTCCTTCATTCCATTCAACACCCGTCAGTGGCTCAATGCATGGAGGTAATCGGCTTAATGGTAGCGGCAATGGACATAGTACCATTTGCGCGTCTGCATCTCAGACCGCTGCAATTGTGCATGCTAAGTCAGTGGAATTGGGTTACTCAGATTTGTCCCCTCTGCTAAATCTGGATCAAGAGACCAGAGATTCTCTTCTATGGTGGCTTTCTCGGCCACATCTGTCCAAGGGGATGACCTTCCGCAGGCCAGATTGGACGATTGTAACTACAGACGCCAGCCTTCTAGGTTGGGGCGCAGTCTGGAATTCCCTGAAGGCTCAGGGATCATGGACTCAGGAGGAGAGACTCCTTCCAATAAACATTCTGGAATTAAGAGCAATTTTCAATGCTCTTCTGGCTTGGCCTCAGTTAGCAACTCTGAGGTTCATCAGGTTTCAGTCGGACAACATCACGACTGTGGCTTACATCAACCATCAAGGAGGAACAAGGAGTTCCCTAGCGATGATGGAAGTCTCAAAGATAATTCGCTGGGCAGAGTCTCACTCTTGCCACCTGTCAGCGATCCACATCCCAGGCGTGGAGAACTGGGAGGCGGATTTCTTTCATGTAATTAGCAAGAGTCCATGAGCTAGTGACGTATGGGATATACATTCCTACCAGGAGGGGCAAAGTTTCCCAAACCTCAAAATGCCTATAAATACACCCCTCACCACACCCACAATTCAGTTTTACAAACTTTGCCTCCGATGGAGGTGGTGAAGTAAGTTTGTGCTAGATTCTACGTTGATATGCGCTCCGCAGCAAGTTGGAGCCCGGTTTTCCTCTCAGCGTGCAGTGAATGTCAGAGGGATGTGAGGAGAGTATTGCCTATTTGAATGCAGTGATCTCCTTCTACGGGATCTATTTCATAGGTTCTCTGTTATCGGTCGTAGAGATTCATCTCTTACCTCCCTTTTCAGATCGACGATATACTCTTATATATACCATTACCTCTGCTGATTCTCGTTTCAGTACTGGTTTGGCTTTCTACAAACATGTAGATGAGTGTCCTGGGGTAAGTAAATCTTATTTTCTGTGACACTCTAAGCTATGGTTGGGCACTTTGTTTATAAAGTTCTAAATATATGTATTCAAACATTTATTTGCCTTGACTCAGAATGTTCAACTTTCCTTATTTTCAGACAGTCAGTTTCATATTTGGGATAATGCATTTGATTTAATCATTTTTTCTTACCTTCAAAAATTTGACTTTTTTCCCTGTGGGCTGTTAGGCTCGCGGGGGCTGAAAATGCTTCATTTTATTGCGTCATTCTTGGCGCAGACATTTTTCCGTTTCCGGCGTCATACGTGTCGCCGGAAGTTGCGTCATTTTTTTGACGTTATTTTGCGCCAAAAATGTCGGCGTTCCGGATGTGGCGTCATTTTGGCGCCAAAAAGCATTTAGGCGCCAAATAATGTGGGCGTCTTATTGGCGCTAAAAAATATGGGCGTCGCTTTTGTCTCCACATTATTTAAGTCTCATTTTTCATTGCTTCTGGTTGCTAGAAGCTTGTTTTTTGGCATTTTTTCCCATTCCTGAAACTGTCATTTAAGGAATTTGATCAATTTTGCTTTATATGTTGTTTTTTCTCTTACATATTGCAAGATGTCTCACGTTGCATCTGAGTCAGAAGATACTACAGGAAAATCGCTGTCTAGTGCTGGATCTACCAAAGCTAAGTGTATCTGCTGTAAACTTTTGGTAGCTATTCCTCCAGCTGTTTGTATTGATTGTAATGACAAACTTGTTAAAGCAGATAATATTTCCTTTAGCAAAGTACCATTGCCTGTTGCAGTTCCTTCAACATCTAAGGTGCAGAATGTTCCTGATAACATAAGAGATTTTGTTTCTGAATCCATAAAGAAGGCTATGTCTGTTATTTCTCCTTCTAGTAAACGTAAAAAATCTTTTAAAACTTCTCTCCCTACAGATGAATTTTTAAATGAACATCATCATTCTGATTCTGATAACTCTTCTGGTTCAGAGGATTCTGTCTCAGAGGTTGATGCTGATAAATCTTCATATTTATTTAAAATGGAATTTATTCGTTCTTTACTTAAAGAAGTTCTAATTGCTTTAGAAATAGAGGATTCTGGTCCTCTTGATACTAATTCTAAACGTTTGGATAAGGTATTTAAATCTCCTGTGGTTATTCCAGAAGTTTTTCCTGTTCCTAATGCTATTTCTGCAGTAATTTCCAAAGAATGGGATAAATTGGGTAATTCATTTACTCCCTCTAAACGTTTTAAGCAATTATATCCTGTGCCGTCTGACAGAATTGAATTTTGGGACAAAATCCCTAAAGTTGATGGGGCTATTTCTACCCTTGCTAAACGTACTACTATTCCTACGTCAGATGGTACTTCGTTTAAGGATCCTTTAGATAGGAAAATTGAGTCCTTTCTAAGAAAAGCTTATCTGTGTTCAGGTAATCTTCTTAGACCTGCTATATCTTTGGCTGATATTGCTGCAGCTTCAACTTTTTGGTTGGAAACCTTAGCGCAACAAGTAACACATCATGATTCTCATGATATTATTATTCTTCTTCAGCATGCTAATAATTTTATCTGTGATGCCATCTTTGATATTATCAGAGTTGATGTCAGGTTTATGTCTCTAGCTATTTTAGCTAGAAGAGCTTTATGGCTTAAGACTTGGAATGCTGATATGGCTTCTAAATCAACTCTACTTTCCATTTCTTTCCAGGGTAACAAATTATTTGGTTCTCAGTTGGATTCTATTATTTCAACTGTTACTGGTGGGAAAGGAACTTTTTTACCACAGGATAAAAAATCTAAGGGTAAAAACAGAGCTAATAATCGTTTTCGTTCCTTTCGTTTCAACAAAGAACAAAAGCCTGATCCTTCATCCTCAGGAGCAGTTTCAGTTTGGAAACCATCTCCAATCTGGAATAAATCCAAGCCAGCCAGAAAGGCAAAACCTGCTTCTAAGTCCACATGAAGGTGCGGCCCTCATTCCAGCTCAGCTGGTAGGGGGCAGGTTACGTTTTTTCAAAGAAATTTGGATCAATTCTGTTCACAATCTTTGGATTCAGAACATTGTTTCAGAAGGGTACAGAATTGGTTTCAAGATGAGACCTCCTGCAAAGAGATTTTTTCTTCCCGTGTCCCAGTAAATCCAGTAAAAGCTCAAGCATTTCTGAATTGTGTTTCAGATCTAGAGTTGACTGGAGTAATTATGCCAGTTCCAGTTCAGGAACAGGGGATGGGGTTTTATTCAAATCTCTTCATTGTACCAAAGAAGGAGAATTCCTTCAGACCAGTTCTGGATCTAAAAATATTGAATCGTTATGTAAGGATACCAACGTTCAAGATGGTAACTGTAAGGACTATTTTGCCTTTTGTTCAGCAAGGGAATTATATGTCCACAATAGATTTACAGGATGCATATCTGCATATTCCGATTCATCCGGATCATTATCGGTTCCTGAGATTCTCTTTTCTGGACAAGCTTTACCAGTTTGTGGCTCTGCCGTTTGGCCTTGCAACAGCTCCAAGAATTTTTGCAAAGGTTCTCGGTGCCCTTCTGTCTGTAATCAGAGAACAGGGTATTGTGGTATTTCCTTATTTGGACGATATCTTGGTACTTGCTCAGTCTTTACATTTAGCAGAATTTCATACGAATCGACTTGTGTTGTTTCTTCAAGATCATGGTTGGAGGATCAATTTACCAAAAAATTCATTGATTCCTCAGACAAGGGTAACCTTTCTGGGTTTCCAAATAGATTCAGTGTCCATGACTCTGTCTTTAACAGACAAGAGGCGTCTAAAACTGATGGCAGCTTGTCGAAACCTTCAGTCACAATCATTCCCTTCGGTAGCCTTATGCATGGAAATTCTAGGTCTTATGACTGCTGCATCGGACGCGATTCCCTTTGCTCGTTTTCACATGCGACCTCTTCAGCTTTGTATGCTGAATCAATGGTGCAAGGATTACACAAAGATATCTCAATTAATATCCAAAACCGATTGTTCGACACTCTCTAACGTGGTGGACAGATCACCATCGTTTAATTCAGGGGGCTTCTTTTGTGCTTCCGACCTGGACTGTAATTTCAACAGATGCAAGTCTCACAGGTTGGGGAGCTGTGTGGGGATCTCTGACGGCACAAGGAGTTTGGGAATCTCAGGAGGTGAGATTACCGATCAATATTTTGGAACTCCGTGCAATTTTCAGAGCTCTTCAGTTTTGGCCTCTTCTGAAGAGAGAGTTGTTCATTTGTTTTCAGACAGACAATGTCACAACTGTGGCATACATCAATCATCAAGGAGGAACTCACAGTCCTCTGGCTATGACAGAAGTATCTCGAATTTTGGTTTGGGCGGAATTCAGCTCCTTTCTAATCTCTGCGGTTCATATCCCAGGTGTAGACAATTGGGAAGCGGATTATCTCAGTCGCCAAACGTTGCATCCGGGCGAATGGTCTCTTCACCCAGAGGTATTTCTTCAGATTGTTCAAATGTGGGAACTTCCAGAAATAGATTTGATGGCGTCCCATCTAAATAAGAAACTTCCCAGGTATCTGTCCAGATCCCGGGATCCTCAGGCGGAAGCAGTGGATGCATTATCACTTCCTTGGAAGTATCATCCTGCCTATATCTTTCCGCCCCTAGTTCTTCTTCCAAGAGTAATCTCCAAGATTCTGAAGGAATGCTCGTTTGTTCTGCTGGTAGCTCCGGCATGGCCTCACAGGTTTTGGTATGCGGATCTTGTCCGGATGGCCTCTTGCCAACCGTGGACTCTTCCGTTAAGACCAGACCTTCTGTCACAAGGTCCTTTTTTCCATCAGGATCTGAAATCCTTAAATTTAAAGGTATGGAGATTGAACGCTTGATTCTTCGTCAAAGAGGTTTCTCTGACGCTGTGATTAATACTATGTTACAGGCTCGTAAATCTGTATCTAGAGAGATATATTATAGAGTCTGGAAGACTTATATTTCTTGGTGTATTTCTCATCATTTTTCTTGGCATTCTTTCAGAATGGTTTAGATAAAGGTTTGTCCGCAAGTTCCTTGAAAGGACAAATCTCTGCTCTTTCTGTTCTTTTTCACAGAAAGATTGCTATTCTTCCTGATATTCATTCTTTTGTACAAGCTTTGGTTCGTATAAAACCTGTCATTAAGTCAATTTCTCCTCCTTGGAGTTTGAATTTGGTTCTGGGGGCTCTTCAAGCTCCTCCGTTTGAACCTATGCATTCATTGGACATTAAATTACTTTCTTGGAAAGTTTTGTTCCTTTTGGCCATCTCTTCTGCCAGAAGAGTTTCTGAATTATCTGCTCTTTCTTGTGAGTCTCCTTTTCTGATTTTTCATCAGGATAGGGCGGTGTTGCGAACTTCTTTTGAATTTTTACCTAAAGTTGCGAATTTCAACAACATTAGTAGAGAAATTGTGGTTCCTTCATTATGTCCTAATCCTAAGAATTCTAAGGAGAAATCGTTGCATTCTTTGGATGTTGTTAGAGCTTTGAAATATTATGTTGAAGCTACTAAATCTTTCAGAAAGACTTCTAGTCTATTTGTTATCTTTTCCGGTTCTAGAAAAGGCCAGAAAGCTTCTGCCATTTCTTTGGCATCTTGGTTGAAATCTTTAATTCATCTTGCCTATGTTGAGTCGGGTAAAACTCCGCCTCAGAGAATTACAGCTCATTCTACTAGGTCAGTTTCTACTTCCTGGGCGTTTAGGAATGAAGCTTCGGTTGATCAGATTTGCAAAGCAGCAACTTGGTCCTCTTTGCATACTTTTACTAAATTCTACCATTTTGATGTATTTTCTTCTTCTGAAGCAGTTTTTGGTAGAAAAGTACTTCAGGCAGCGGTTTCAGTTTGAATCTTCTGCTTATGTTTTTCGTTAAACTTTATTTTGGGTGTGGATTATTTTCAGCAGGAATTGGCTGTCTTTATTTTATCCCTCCCTCTCTAGTGACTCTTGTGTGGAAAGATCCACATCTTGGGTAATCATTATCCCATACGTCACTAGCTCATGGACTCTTGCTAATTACATGAAAGAAAACATAATTTATGTAAGAACTTACCTGATAAATTCATTTCTTTCATATTAGCAAGAGTCCATGAGGCCCGCCCTTTTTTTGTGGTGGTTATGATTTTGTATAAAGCACAATTATTCCAATTCCTTATTTTATATGCTTTCGCACTTTTTTGTCACCCCACTTCTTGGCTATTCGTTAAACTGAATTGTGGGTGTGGTGAGGGGTGTATTTATAGGCATTTTGAGGTTTGGGAAACTTTGCCCCTCCTGGTAGGAATGTATATCCCATACGTCACTAGCTCATGGACTCTTGCTAATATGAAAGAAATGAATTTATCAGGTAAGTTCTTACATAAATTATGTTTTTCTAAGTCGCCAGACCTTTCATCCGGGGGAGTGGGAACTTCATCCGAAGGTGTTTGCCCAACTGCTTCATCATTGGGGCAAACCAGATCTGGATCTCATGGCGTCTCGCCAGAACGCCAAGCTTCCTTGTTACGGATCCAGGCCCAGGGACCCGAGAGCGGTGCTGATAGATGCTCTGACAGCACCTTGGGTCTTCAACGTGGCTTATGTGTTTCCACCTTTCCCGATGCTTCCTCGATTGATTGCCAGGATCAAACAGGAGAGAGCATCGGTGATTCTAATAGCGCCTGCGTGGCCACGCAGGACCTGGTATGCAGATCTAGTGGATATGTCGTCCTGTCAACCATGGTCTCTGCCTCTGAGACAGGACCTTCTGATTCAGGGTTCTTTCAAACATCCAAATCTAATTTCTCTGAGGCTGACTGCATGGAGATTGAACGCTTGATTCTATCAAAGCGTGGATTCTCGGAGTCAGTGATTGATACCTTAATACAGGCTAGGAAACCTGTTACCAGGAAAGTTTACCATAAAATATGGCGTAAATACTTATATTGGTGCGAATCCAAGAGTTACTCATGGAGTAAGGTTAGGATTCCTAGGATATTGTCTTTTCTACAAGAGGGTTTAGAAAAGGGTTTATCTGCTAGTTCGTTAAAGGGACAGATTTCAGCTCTGTCTATCCTTTTACACAAATGTCTGGCAGAAGTTCCAGACGTTCAGGCTTTTTGTCAGGCTTTGGCTAGGATTAAGCCTGTGTTTAAGACTGTTGCTCCGCCGTGGAGCTTAAACTTAGTTCTTAATGTTCTGCAAGGTGTTCCGTTTGAATCCCTTCATTCCATCGATATCAAGCTGTTATCTTGGAAAGTTCTGTTTTTAATGGCTATTTCCTCGGCTCGAAGAGTCTCTGAGTTATCGGCCTTACATTGTGATTCTCCTTATCTGATTTTTCATTCAGACAAGGTAGTTCTGCGTACTAAACCTGGGTTCTTACCTAAGGTAGTCACTAACATGAATATCAATCAAGAGATTGTTGTTCCATCATTGTGCCCTAACCCTTCTTCAAAGAAGGAACGACTTTTGCACAATCTGGACGTCGTCCGTGCCCTGAAATTTTATTTGCAGGCAACTAAAGATTTTCGTCAAACTTCTTCCCTGTTTGTCGTTTATTCTGGACAGAGGAGAGTTCAAAAAGTTTCGGCTACCTCTCTCTCTTTTTGGCTTCGTAGCATAATACGTTTAGCCTATGAGACTGCTGGACAGCAGCCTCCTGAAAGGATTACAGCTCATTCTACTAGAGCTGTGGCTTCCACTTGGGCCTTTAAGAATGAGGCCTCTGTTGAACAGATTTGCAAGGCTGCAACTTGGTCTTCACTTCACACTTTTTCAAAACTTTATAAATTTGACACTTTTGCTTCTTCGGGGGCTGTTTTTGGGAGAAAGGTTCTACAGGCAGTGGTTCCTTCCGTGTAAAGATCCTGCCTGTCCCTCCCGTCATCCGTGTACTTTTAGCTTTGGTATTGGTATCCCATAAGTAATGGATGACCCGTGGACTGACTACACTTAACAGGAGAAAATATAATTTATGCTTACCTGATAAATTCATTTCTCCTGTAGTGTAGTCAGTCCACGGCCCGCCCTGTTTTTACGGCAGGTCTAAATTTTAATTAAACTCCAGTCACCACTGCACCCTATAGTTACTCCTTTCTCGTATGGTTTCGGTCGAATGACTGGATATGACAGAGGGGAGGAGCTATATGGCAGCTCTGCTTGGGTGATCCTCTTGCACTTCCTGTTAGGGAGGAGTTATAATCCCATAAGTAATGGATGACCCGTGGACTAACTACACTACAGGAGAAATGAATTTATCAGGTAAGCATAAATTATATTTTTTCCATACATTTGCACCTCCATAGATGAGACCATAAACGTTAGAAGCCAACAGTTTCTAGGAAAAAGAAAGACCGTCCCAACTGATCTGCACTGTAGGGCTGCCAAATTATTTGGGGAGGAGAGTAAGGATTTAAAATAAAGTTTCATAGGAAATAAAAAGTTAAATTACTGAAAAAGCACTTTAATTTTACAGTTTGATACCACAAAATTCTTTTTTACAAAACATCTTTGCTTCCACTCAGCTATTTACTAGTAATAAATCAGATGCTGTACTGTGACACTGGCAGCTGCAATTTATACTCTGCTCAGTGAACTTAACCCTAAAAGCTCTGCACGTTTTATGTGCAGAGCTTTTTGGATTTAGGGCTCGATTTACCAAAGCCCTACGGCTGCAAGTTCTCACAAGAACTTGCTTGCCTTAATTTTTCAAGCAGCGGTCACCAGACTGCCGCTTAACCTCTTCACCACCTCTACGTGCCCCTGTATGCCTCAGCTTTGATAAATCTAGCCCTAAGTTCCCGTAGCAGGGAGAATGTAAATTGCAGCTGCCAGTGTCTCTGCAGCACTTAATTTATTAGTTAGATAGCGGTGGTGGCCATGCCGTAAAAAAGTTAAACTAACACAGGTACACAGCACAGTAGCACACACAATGAATTATGTGGCTGGCAAATACAAGCAGGCAGCGGCAGGATAAGAAGAGACATGCAGGGAGCCCGGGAGAGGAATGTAAAAAAAACAGAACTGCACAGCAGGCTCCTTCACGGAGTGTGCTGATTACTGCAGTCAGAGCTAAATAACCCCAGGCTGGATTGCTAAAGTGCATGGCCACGTTAGAAGTTTTATTACCTTAAGTGTGACAAGTTTTTCTTTCCATTCCTTCCACTTCATAACTGACTGTGACTGTCTCTCTGTATCCACCCTCTGTATCCACAGACAGAGCACTCGAGTCGCCGCTCATACCCCCAGCCCTCCACAGTACTGCATATTTGAGCGTGTACCTGCCCCCCCCCCCCCCGCGCGCCGAAAAGTTCCCGGTCAAAAAAAAAACACCTTTATTAAATGTAAAATAATATGCCTTGTCAACATTGTAATTTTTTTTTAATTATAATGACCTAACATATTCAGTGCAGTAGCGGCCAAGTGCTGCCCCCCCCAAAATCTGCCGGCCTATGCGTTAACACGCCTATATATATATATATATATATATATATATATATTTATATATATATATATATATGTGTGTGTGTATATATATATATATATATATATATATATATATATATATATATGTGTGTGTGTGTGTGTGTATATATATATATGTGTGTGTGTGTATATATATATATATATATATATATATATATATATATATGTGTGTATATATATATATGTGTATATATGTGTGTGTATATATATATATATATATATAATATGTGTGTGTGTGTATATATATGTATATATATATATAATGTATAAAATTAACATGCCATTTTAATACTCTTAACAAAGTTAATTAAGTATTCACTTTGAGTGATAACAGATTTAGATCAACATAGTTATCGTATTCCCCTTCTGTTAACTGTCTTGGACATTGTTGGTTATTCCTTATTTACTTTGACACCTATATCCTGACTAAATGTTGAACTGGATTGTTAGTGATGACTGTATGCAAATGTTTTGAAATCTAAATGTTGAATTATTTTTTTTTAAATTATGAAATCTATACACACAAATCATAGGTTGTTTCTATTTCTCCTAGTTTTGCTGAAACCCAGTTTACGAAACCAAAAGTTCTTTCGATCGCATGGGATCATTTAGATACCATGGTTTTTACTTCAGGTAGTGATCAGCTTCTGAAAGTGTGGGATTCCAAGACTGGGAACTTGCTTCGTATCATGAAGGTATTTGTCTTCCCCCTTTTTTTTTTTTGTGAGATTTACACTATCCTTCTTTAATTTTTTTTTTTTTTTTTGGGTCAGTATCATATTTCTAACTTTACACCCTGTAGGATAAAGTTAAAACAGTTGTCCCAACTTTTTTTTTTTTTATATGTGGCTTCTCCGATTTTTTATTTTTATATGATTAGGACATCTGTTAATGACATACAGTATACTATATAATATATAAGAAGCACTATAAAACAAAAGTTAATTTTATCTCAAACTTCTACTGTAAAGTATTATTATTTGAATTTGTACACATTCAACAAGGAAGGGTTGTTAAGGACAGGAACATTGAGATGATCCTAGTCACAATAGGCTGGTCCTCGGCGATGTCAGCAAGTCCTTTGAGTGTAATGTGCAAGCATGGATGAAAGTTAAAGTCCGAAAATGCAGGGAGAGTTTTCCTGCGAACCCATCCCAACTCATATTAACAGCTCCTTGGTAATCGGCGTTGACGAGTTTCACTGCCTAACTTTCTTCACTAAACTCCATGTCAGAAGCGAGGCTACTATCTGTCACACTTGAAGGGCCGTATTCCTGTTCCATGGCGTCGATTCCGGTAAGATCATTTTTATTTCGATATGTGAATGTAAAGTTAACGAAACAAGGTAGGATCCCAGTGGGACTCCTTTTATCTTAATAAGGAATCATGGGTTAATATTTCCTGAGGGGTGTTATTGAACAGTGGGGACCTTTAATCATGTTTGTTATATGGTTCTATCTGCAAATGTGTAGCTATACTTAGGCTCACAGCCTTTATGGAACATAACGGCCTTTTAATGACACAATCTTTTCAGATTGCGCGCCTTTTTCATGACTGGCACGGTGCACCTTGTGATGGGTTCAGTTACGTTGTTTCTCACTTCCGTATGCTGACTGTGTGTGACCGAGACAGTCTTGCTCGTGAGTTGTCTGGGTCACAGGAGGTGGTGAGTGCCCTAGCCATTGGGGGTGTTTAAAGGGTGCCAGTTTTTTTTTCATTTTTGTAATCCCAAGATTATGGAATGTTTTAATATGCGTGACACGGATGCCTCCAAAATGGAGGATGTGTCTTGTGATGAATATGAAATGGCCCAGGTAATCAATGCCCATCAGTTATGTTCCGATTGCTGATCTAGAGTAATCTCTTCTCTTGAAGCAGGGAGCTTAGAGTGCGTTGAGCCATCCGCCTCCGATGTTTCCATGACCCATGAAGCAAGTGTCCCAGTCCATTTCCCAGCTACGCAAGCAGATGTCCCTATGGCCTTTACGCCTTCTCCGGAGGGTGGCTTGTTTCCTGCAGAGGTTACGGCACAGTTCTGCATGGTCATTTCTATGGCGCTGAATCATTTATATCTCCCAAGTGAAGTATTTCTAAGATACTGTCCGTGTTCCGTTAACCAGGGCCCGTCGAGCGTGGGATTGCCCGATTCAGTTCAGCCTTCTGGGGAAGCGTTGGCCCCTATCTCGGGGCCAGGGTCTTCAGTTGATCTGGCAAGGGATGATTTTGCCTTCCGTTAAAGGCTGGCTCGCCTTTGTGTTCTTTTAAGACATGTTTTGGCAATGTTGGAGGATTCCAGTCCTAGCATGCCGAGGGATAAGAGGCCTTAGAAGCTGGATGGCAAAATGGATATGACGTTTGTGGATGAAGCCAATCTCCTTAACGTCGTTGTTTTTCTTTTTGGTTCCAGTTCTGAGCTTGTGTGAATGGGGCTTTTAATCGGCTGGTTCCGTTGTCCGCATTCACCTTCGGCGTTCACCCAATGGGTGCTGCCTTCATTTTTTTTTTTTTTTTGATCCTGATGGATGTGTTTAATTTGTTTTTTCTTAAGCTCATGTCTGTTAGATTTTTGTTTTTATGAACGTTCTTCCCTGGAACCCATACTTGCTATTTAGGTCGCGTGGGCACTTCCTTGGAAGTTGCATTCTTGTTGAATAATATAATTGTTTTCTAGTTCATTTATCGATCCTTTGGGATGAATTTTTTTGGACCTTGGGAATTTCTAGAGTGTCCTTATACCAGGTACTGGTCGGATTCTTTTACGGCTTTTACCAGGGTTCATGTCACCCTCGTAGTGTTGATTAATCCTGCTTGATTTGGAATCTCTCTTAGACTGTTCTATGGACTGGCTCGGATCCTACCTAAGTATGAGGCCTGTTGTTTAAATACAACCCCTTTGAACGGAAGGTTAGGAGTGCCAATCTAGGTTGGTAGTTTGGGCTTCTCGCCTGGAATACAGATCTGTTTTTTCAGACATCATCATGGTTCTTCAGGTCCCTGGGGACTCAGAACCGTTATTCCATTCTTGGAGTGGGAGATGTGTGTGACCTATATGGTCTGGTGTGCTGAGTGATTCATGATTTGCATTTTCACTCGAGGTTCTTATGGACGCTGACTCTTTCGCCTATTAAGCATTTTATTGTGGTGGTGAAGTTTCCTTCCTTACCACCTTGGGTGGATCACATAGTCTGGATGCGCGGGCATATTCTTTCTCTGCTCAGAGTTGTATTACTCTAAGAGTTGGTGTGCAGGGGTTCCCTGCCTTCTGTGGCAAAACTGTAAAGCTCCAGTTTCTCCAACATTGGTGTGTCCAGTCCACGGCGTCATCCTTACTTGTGGGAATATCTCTTCCCCAACAGGAAATGGCAAAGAGTCCCAGCAAAGCTGTCCATATAGTCCCTCCTAGGCTCCGCCCACCCCAGTCATTCTCTTTGCCGTTGCACAAGCAACATCTCCACGGAGATGGTTAAGAGTATGTGGTGTTTAGTTGTAGTTTTTTATTCTACTATCAAGAGTTTGTTATTTTAAAATAGTGCTGGTATGTACTATTTTACTCTGAAACAGAAAAAGATGAAGAGTTCTGTTTGTGAGAGGAAGATGATTTTAGCAGACAGTAACTAAAATAATTTGCTGTTTCCACATAGGACTGTTGAGATGAAGTAACTTAAGTTGGGGGAAACAGTTAGCAGACTTTTCTGCTTAAGGTATGACTAGCCATATTTCTAACAAGACTGTGTAATGCTGGAAGGCTGTCATTTCCCCTCATGAGGACCGGTAAGCCATTTCCTTAGTCTCAAACAGAATAAAGGGCTTAATATGGGCTATAAAACTGGTAGACACTTTTATGGGCAAATTGATTGCTTTATTTGGCCATTTTATACAGGTTTATGCTTGTAATTCACACTTATAAGCTTGGGGAACGTTTTTTAACGTCAGGCACTGTGTTAGACACCTTTCCAGTCAGGAAGGGCCTTCCCAGTTGTAGGCTGAGCCTCATTTTCGCGCCATTACTGCGCAGTTACTTTTGAGAGCAAGACATGCAGATGCATGTGTGAGGGTCTAAAAAGTTCCTAGAAGGCTTCATTTGGTATCGTATTCCCCCTGGGTTTGGTAAAGTCGCAGCAAAGGCTGTAGCTGGGACTGTAGAGGGGTTAAAACTGTAACCGGCTCCGGTTTCTTTATTTTAAGGGTTAAAGCTCTGAAAATTGGTGTACAATACTTTGAATGCTTTAAGACACTGTGGTGAAAATTTGGTAAATTTTCAACAATTCCTTCATACTTTTTCACATATTCAGTAATAAAGTGTGCACTGTTTAAAATTTAAAGAGACAGTAACGGTTTTATTTTAAATGTTTTTTTTGTACTTTCTTGACAAGTTTAAGCCTGTTTAACATGTCTGTACCTTCAGATAAGATCAAATCCCTAAGATCCTTTCCTTTCTACAAGAGGGTTTGGATAAAGGATTATCAGCGAGTTCTCTAAAGGGACAGATTTCTGCTTTATCTGTCTTATTACACAAACGACTGGCAGCTGTGCCAGATGTTCAAGCATTTGTTCAGGCTCTGGTTAGGATCAAGCCTGTTTACAGACCTTTGACTCCTCCCTGGAGTTTAAATCTAGTTCTTTCAGTTCTTCAAGGGGTTCCGTTTGAACCTCTACATTCCATAGATATTAAGTTGTTATCTTAGAAAGTTCTGTTTTTGGTTGCTATTTCTTCTGCTAGAAGAGTTTCTGAGTTATCTGCTCTGCAGTGTTCTCCGCCCTATCTGGTGCTCCATTCAGATAAGGTTGTTTTGCGTACTAAGCCTGGTTTTCTTCCAAAGGTTGTTTCTAACAAAAATATTAACCAGGAGATAGTTGTACCTTCTTTGTGTCCGAATCCAATTTCAAAGAAGGAGCGTTTGTTACACAATTTAGATGTAGTCCGTGCTCTAAAATTCTATTTAGAAGCTACAAAAGAGTTCAGACAAACTTCTTCTCTGTTTGTCGTCTATTCTGGTAAAAGGAGAGGTCAAAAAGCGACTTCTACCTCTTTCCTTTTGGCTTAAAAGCATCATCCGATTGGCTTACGAGACTGCCGGACGGCAGCCTCCTGAAAGAATCACAGCTCACTCCACTAGGGCTGTGGCTTCCACATGGGCCTTCAAGAACGAGGCTTCTGTTGATCAGATATGTAAGGCAGCGACTTGGTCTTCACTGCACACTTTTGCCAAATTTTACAAATTTGATACTTTTGCTTCTTCAGAGGCTATTTTTGGGAGAAAGGTTTTGCAAGCCGTGGTGCCTTCAGTTTAGGTAACCTGATTTGCTCCCTCCCTTCATCCGTGTCCTAAAGCTTTGGTATTGGTTCCCACAAGTAAGGATGACGCCGTGGACCGGACACACCAATGTTGGAGAAAACAGAATTTATGCTTACCTGATAAATTACTTTCTCCAACGGTGTGTCCGGTCCACGGCCCGCCCTGGTTTTTTAATCAGGTTTGATGAATTATTTTCTCTAACTACAGTCACCACGGCACCCTATAGTTTCTCCTGTTTTTTCCTCCTGTCCGTCGGTCGAATGACTGGGGTGGGCGGAGCCTAGGAGGGACTATATGGCCAGCTTTGCTGGGACTCTTTGCCATTTCCTGTTGGGGAAGAGATATTCCCACAAGTAAGGATGACGCCGTGGACCGGACACACCGTTGGAGAAAGTAATTTATCAGGTAAGCATAAATTCTGTTTTTGTCTGCTTAAAGAAAATTTTGGAAGATAGATCCTTCAAAGATCTCTGGGTGTTGTCTCTTCCATTACCCTTGGTCTGACCATGGTCTCGACGTTCGGGTGTATTTCCGTCCTCATTGCAACTCTAGCCTTGGGTCTTGTCAGTGAAGGGGCAAGGTCGGTTATGGAGGGCCACCCTTCTGGGGTCAGGTATGTTACCATTTATCCTCAATGCTCTGTTTGGGGCTTCGTGGGTGGTGCCTTAAGTTCGGTTCTTTGGGATAGCGTGCAGGGTACATTCTCATTTGCCTTCGGGTGTTAGTTGCTACCCTGCCTGTGTGTGTAGCACATATTAACACTTGCATACGAGATTTCTTGCGATCCAAGTGCCCTGGGTACTGAATCTTAGCCCGTTAAGGAAGTCCTTTGTGACTCTTGGGTTTGAGGCTATTTCTAGATCACCAAGTCTACAGACTTTAGGGGTGTGTTCCTCCTTGCAGGATGCAGCTTAGGGTTCCTCTGGAAGATGGATCTTCAATTGATTCCTTTTCTCCAACATAGGTGTGTCCGGTCCACGGCGTCATCCTTACTTGTGGGATATTCTCTTCCCCAACAGGAAATGGCAAAGAGTCCAGCAAAGCTGGTCACATGATCCCTCCTAGGCTCCGCCTACCCCAGTCATTCTCTTTGCCGTTGCACAGGCAACATCTCCACTGAGTTTTTTGGTGTTTAAATGTAGTTTATATCCTTCAATCAAGTGTTTGTTATTTTAAAATAGTGCTGGTATGTACTATTTACTCTGAAACAGAAAAGAGATGAAGATTTCTGTTTGTAAGAGGAAGATGATTTTAGCAAACGTTACTAAAATCGATTGCTGTTTCCACACAGGACTGTTGAGATGAAGTAACTTCAGTTGGGGGAAACAGTTGGCAGACTTTTCTGCTTGAGGTATGACTGGCCACATTTCTAACAAGACTTTGTAATGCTGGAAGGCTGTCATTTTCCCTATGGGGACCGGTAAGCCATTTTCTTAGTTTAAGTATAAGAATAAAGGGCTTCATAAGGGCTTAAAAAACTGGTACACATTTTTCTGGACTAAAACGATTACTTTGCTAAGCATATTTTGCAGATTATAACTCTTAATAGTTATTATAATCTTGGGGATTGTTTTAAAAAAACGGCAGGCACTGTATTGGACACCTTTTTCAGATGGGGGCCTTTTCTAGTCATAGGCAGAGCCTCATTTTCGCGCCACTAATGCGCAGTTGTTTTTGGAGAGCAAGGCATGCAGATGCATGTGTGAGGAGCTAAGAACCACTGAAAAAGTTTATAGAAGGCGTCATTTGGTATCGTATTCCCCTCTGGGCTTGGTTGGGTCTCAGCAAAGCAGATACCTGGGACTGTATAGGGGTTAAATGTAAAAACGGCTCCGGTTCCGTTATTTTAAGGGTTAAAGCTTTCAAATTTGGTGTGCAATACTTTTAAGGCTTTAAGACACTGTGGTGAATTTTGAACATTTCCTTCATACTTTTTCACATATTCAGTAATAAAGTGTGTTCAGTTTAAAATTTAAAGTGACAGTAACGGTTTTATTTTAAAACGTTTTTTGTGCTTTGTTGACAAGTTTAAGCCTGTTTAACATGTCTGAACCATCAGATAAGCGATGATCTATATGTATGAAAGCCAAGGTTTCTCCCCATTTAAATTTATGTGATGATTGTGCCATAGTGTCCAAACAAAGTAGGGACAATGATGCCACAGATAATGATATTGCCCAAGATGTTTCCTCAAATGAGGGGAGTAAGCATGATACTGCATCATCCCCTTCTGTGTCTACACCAGTTTTGCCCACACAAGAGGCCCCTAGTACATCTAGTGCGCCAATACTTATTACCATGCAACAATTAACGGCTGTAATGGATAATTCTATTGCAAACATTTTATCCAAAATGCCTACTTATCAGAGAAAGCGCGATTGCTCTGTTTTAAACGCTGAAGAGCAAGAGGACGCTGATGATAACTGTTCTGACATACCCTCACACCAATCTGAAGGGGCCAGGAGGGAGGTTTTGTCTGAGGGAGAAATTTCAGATTCAGGAAAAATTTCTCAACAAGCTGAACTTGATGTTGTAACATTTAAATTTAAATTAGAACATCTCCGCGCACTGCTTAAGGAGGTGTTATCTACTCTGGATGATTGTGACAATTTGGTCATTCCAGATAAATTATGTAAGATGGACAAGTTCCTAGAGGTTCCGGTGCCCCCCGATGCTTTTCCTATACCCAAGCGAGTGGCGGACATAGTAAATAAGGAGTGGGAAAGGCCCGGCATACCTTTTGTTCCTCCCCCTATATTTAAAAAATTATTTCCTATAGTCGACCCCAGAAAGGACTTATGGCAGACAGTCCCCAAGGTCGAGGGGGCGGTTTCTACTCTAAACAAACGCACTACTATCCCTATAGAAGATAGTTGTGCTTTCAAAGATCCTATGGATAAAAAATTAGAGGGTTTGCTTAAAAAGATGTTTGTTCAGCAAGGTTACCTTCTACAACCAATTTCATGCATTGTTCCTGTCACTACGGCAGCGTGTTTCTGGTTCGAAGAACTAGAAAAGTCGCTCAATAAAGAATCTTCGTATGAGGAGGTTATGGACAGAGTTCATGCACTTAAATTGGCTAACTCTTTTATTTTAGATGCCGCTTTGCAATTAGCTAGATTAGCGGCGAAAAATTCAGGGTTTACTATCGTGGCGCGCAGAGCGCTTTGGCTAAAGTCTTGGTCAGCGGATGTGTCTTCCAAGACAAAATTGCTTAACATCCCTTTCAAGGGTAAAACACTGTTTGGTCCTGATTTGAAAGAGATTATTTCAGACATCACCGGGGGAAAGGGCCACGCCCTCCCTCAGGATAGGTCTTTTAAGGCTAAAAATAAGCCTAATTTTCGTCCCTTTCGCAGAAACGGACCAGCCTCTAATTCTACATCCTCTAAGCAAGAGGGTAATACTTCACAACCCAAACCAGCCTGGAGACCGATGCAAGGCTGGAACAAGGGTAAGCAGGCCAAGAAGCCTGCCACTGCTACCAAAACAGCATGAAGGGATGGCCCCCGATCCGGGACCGGATCTGGTGGGGGGCAGACTTTCTCTCTTTGCTCAGGCTTTGGCAAGAGATGTTCAGGATCCTTGGGCACTAGAAATAGTTTCTCAAGGTTATCTCCTAGAATTCAAGGAACTACCCCCATGGGGAAGGTTCCACAGGTCTCAATTATCTTCAAACCAAATAAAAAGACAGGCATTCTTACATTGTGTAGAAGACCTGTTAAAGATGGGAGTAATTCATCCAGTTCCAATAGGAGAACAAGGGATGGGGTTTTACTCCAACCTGTTCATAGTTCCCAAAAAAGAGGGAACATTCAGACCAATTTTAGATCTCAAGATCCTAAACAAATTTCTCAGGGTTCCATCGTTCAAAATGGAAACCATTCGAACGATCCTTCCCACCATCCAGGAAGGTCAATTTATGACCACGGTGGATTTAAAGGATGCGTACCTACATATTCCTATCCACAAGGAACATCATCAGTTCCTAAGGTTCGCTTTTCTGGACAAGCATTACCAGTTTGTGGCACTTCCATTCGGATTAGCCACTGCTCCGAGAATTTTCACAAAGGTACTAGGGTCCCTTCTAGCGGTTCTAAGGCCAAGGGGCATTGCAGTAGTACCTTACTTGGACGACATCCTGATTCAAGCGTCGTCTCTGTCAAAAGCAAAGGCTCATACGGTCATCGTCCTAGCCTTTCTCAGATCTCACGGATGGAAAGTGAACAAGGAAAAAAGTTCTCTGTCCCCGTCAACAAGAGTTCCCTTCTTGGGAACAATAATAGATTCCTTAGAAATGAGGATTTTTCTGACAGAGGTCAGAAAATCAAAAATTCTAAGCTCTTGTCAAGTGCTTCATTCTGTTCTTCGTCCTTCCATAGCGCAGTGCGTGGAAGTAATAGGATTGATGGTTGCAGCAATGGACATAGTTCCTTTTGCACGAATTCATCTAAGACCATTACAACTGTGCATGCTCAGACAGTGGAATGGGGATTATACAGACTTGTCTCCGACGATTCAAGTAGATCAAAGGACCAGAGATTCACTCCGTTGGTGGCTGATCCTGGACAACCTGTCACAGGGAATGAGCTTCCGCAGACCAGAGTGGGTCATTGTCACGACCGACGCCAGTCTGGTGGGCTGGGGCGCGGTCTGGGAACCCCTGAAAGCTCAGGGTCTATGGTCTCGGGAAGAATCTGTTCTCCCGATAAACATTCTGGAACTGAGAGCGATATTCAATGCTCTCAAAGCTTGGCCTCAACTAGCAAAGGCCAAATTCATAAGGTTTCAATCAGACAACATGACGACTGTTGCATATATCAACCATCAGGGGGGAACAAGAAGTTCCCTGGCGATGGAGGAAGTGACCAAGATAATTCAATGTTCGGAGGATCACTCCTGCCACTTGTCGGCAATCCACATCCCAGGAGTGGAAAATTGGGAAGCGGATTTTCTGAGTCGTCAAACATTCCATCCGGGGGAGTGGGAACTCCATCCGGAAATCTTTGCCCAAATAACTCAATTATGGGGCATTCCAGACATGGATCTGATGGCCTCTCGTCAGAACTTCAAGGTTCCTTGCTACGGGTCCAGATCCAGGGATCCCAAGGCGACTCTAGTAGATGCACTAGTAGCACCTTGGACCTTCAACCTAGCTTATGTATTCCCACCGTTTCCTCTCATTCCCAGGCTGGTAGCCAGGATCAATCAGGAGAGGGCTTCGGTGATCTTGATAGCTCCTGCGTGGCCACGCAGGACTTGGTATGCAGACCTGGTGAATATGTCATCGGCTCCACCATGGAGGCTACCTTTGAGACAGGACCTTCTTGTTCAAGGTCCATTCGAACATCCGAATCTGGTTTCCCTCCAACTGACGGCTTGGAGATTGAACGCTTGATTTTATCAAAGCGTGGGTTTTCAGATTCTGTAATAGATACTCTGATTCAGGCCAGAAAGCCTGTAACTAGAAAAATTTACCATAAAATATGGAAAAAATATATCTGTTGGTGTGAATCTAAAGGATTCCCATGGAACAAGATAAAAATTCCTAAGATTCTATCCTTTCTACAAGAAGGTTTGGAGAAAGGATTATCTGCAAGTTCTCTGAAGGGACAGATCTCTGCTTTATCTGTTTTACTTCACAAAAGGCTGGCAGCTGTGCCAGACGTTCAAGCGTTTGTTCAGGCTCTGGTTAGAATCAAGCCTGTTTACAGACCTTTGACTCCTCCCTGGAGTCTAAATCTAGTTCTTTCAGTTCTTCAAGGGGTTCCGTTTGAACCCTTACATTCCGTAGATATTAAGTTATTATCTTGGAAAGTTTTGTTTTTGGTTGCAATTTCTTCTGCTAGAAGAGTTTCTGAGTTATCTGCTCTGCAGTGTTCTCCGCCCTATCTGGTGTTCCATGCAGATAAGGTGGTTTTGCGTACTAAGCCTGGTTTTCTTCCGAAAGTTGTTTCCAACAAAAATATTAGCCAGGAGATAGTTGTACCTTCTTTGTGTCCGAACCCAGTTTCAAAGAAGGAACGTTTGTTACACAATTTGGACGTAGTCCGTGCTCTAAAATTCTATTTAGAGGCTACTAAAGATTTCAGACAAACATCTTCTTTGTTTGTTGTTTATTCTGGTAAAAGGAGAGGTCAAAAAGCAACTTCTACCTCTCTTTCTTTTTGGCTTAACAGCATTATCCGATTGGCTTATGAGACTGCCGGACGGCAGCCTCCTGAAAGAATCACAGCTCACTCCACTAGGGCTGTGGCTTCCACATGGGCCTTCAAGAACGAGGCTTCTGTTGACCAGATATGTAAGGCAGCGACTTGGTCTTCACTGCACACTTTTGCCAAATTTTACAAATTTGATACTTTTGCTTCTTCGGAGGCTATTTTTGGGAGAAAGGTTTTGCAAGCCGTGGTGCCTTCCATTTAGGTGACCTGATTTGCTCCCTCCCTTCATCCGTGTCCTAAAGCTTTGGTATTGGTTCCCACAAGTAAGGATGACGCCGTGGACCGGACACACCTATGTTGGAGAAAACAGAATTTATGCTTACCTGATAAATTACTTTCTCCAACGGTGTGTCCGGTCCACGGCCCGCCCTGGTTTTTTTAATCAGGTCTGATGAATTTTTTTCTCTAACTACAGTCACCACGGTATCATATGGTTTCTCCTATGCATATTTCCTCCTGTACGTCGGTCGAATGACTGGGGTAGGCGGAGCCTAGGAGGGATCATGTGACCAGCTTTGCTGGGCTCTTTGCCATTTCCTGTTGGGGAAGAGAATATCCCACAAGTAAGGATGACGCCGTGGACCGGACACACCGTTGGAGAAAGTAATTTATCAGGTAAGCATAAATTCTGTTTTTCGAGGAACCTGACCTAGGTCCATGTCTCTCCTTGGATGTGTGTGGACGGTTCGATCTCACACTAGTTGTTTGTGGTCCGACGGGCCTCTCTCCGTAGAGGCTGGGGCTCGGTGAGAGATGCCTCATTTTGAGACTTAGGCTTTAGGCCCTTCTGACAGTTCCCTACTGGTCTTCGGGTGCATTGACGCTGTTCCTGTAGACTCCAGGTATCTTCACCTGGGTGGGCGATATGGCCAAGGGGTCTCGCCTCTATGGTAGGGTAGTTTTCTGTTGTTTATTCCCTTTTCTTCCAGAGCGGGGGTATGGTTCTCTGGGTTCGGAGTTACCTTAGTATTTGGAACGACCTATGGGTCCTGGTGTCTTGCCTTGTAAGGATCTTTTCCCTTCTTGCGTTCCAGAATCCTGGAAGGGGTATTGTGATGTAGTGTCTGGTTCCTCCGTCCCTGTGGCGGGAGGCTAAGGTTTTGATCCCTATGGGGCTCCTGCTATATGTTGGATTATGATATATGGATGCTGAGGGTCTGAGGGCCTCCTTTCTTTGGATAGTTTTCCTTGTTTTTAGAGTAGACAGCTGGTGTAGGGGGTTTCGTACCCGAGCACAATGTCTATCCTGACTCATGGTAGCATACCGTTTGTAGTAACGGTCAGCGGTCTAACCGGGGGCTTTGTTCCTATGTTGACTCTTCCTTCTCTTCTGGAAGTCTTGGACTCCTTATCTTTGGTCTTGACTAGCCTTGGGCTGGGACCATTATCCTAGAGGGAAGATTGGGGGTCGGTTACTCTTTGAAGGGTTGACCGTTTGCTTTAGAGTAATTTCTCTCCTTTGTGAGAGGTCTTGGATGGCCTCCTCTTTTTCACTGGGGTTTGGTGCTCGGAGGGGCCACTCCTTGGAGCCCAATATTCGGAGGGCGGTGAGCCCTTTAAAGGTTTGCAGTTGAATTCCAGCTACAGCTATTGCACCTTGAGGGGGTGTAACCAGCTACAGCTAATTGCACTTTGACTGGGTGTTAGCAAGCATTAAAACAACTTTTGGTGTTTGGGTTTAGCAACAGTGAGTCAGCTTTCTACCTGGGAGCTGATCATTGGGAGTTCTTGTTCAGACTGTTGGTGTTCTTTTTACAGAACTCTTTACTCACTGCTGTTACAGTTATCCTATTCTGCTGTCTCTGCTGTCTAGCTTGTAGATGTAGATCTAATATGAGGCAACAGGGAACTCATGGTTTTCCTGGAGTACCTTTGGGTATTGGTAAGGGATATGAGGGTGTTCCTCAAGTCCTTTTTGGGTCATGTTTTCCTGTGTATGGATCTCTTTTTATTCGGTCCTTGTGCTTCTAGAGAGTTCGCCTCCCTGTGCGTTGCTATTATATGACAACCATGGGTTGTTCTATGTTCTGCAGAGTGGAATGATCCTTTAGATTTTTCATGATAATCTGTTTTCCATTTTGGGGGCAGATAGCGGTCCTTCTCTTGGCCGGGTACCTTCATGGGAGTCGTGATCTGCAGGGCTGACTCCTCGGAGGTTGTTTGGGCTTGACAAACTCTGGGACTGAGTGGTTTAGTTCGGCTTTGCCGGCGGTTTAACTAATATGCAGTTAACTGGGCTTCGGGTTTTCACCTGTGCCTATATTTTTAGGGTGTCGAGTAATCAGGCTGTGGTGCCTTTTGAAGGGCCACATTTTGTACCCACCCGTTGTTTGCATTCAGTGTCCTCTGGCTTGGGTATACTTTTCCCAAAAGTAATGAATGCTGCTTAGACTCTTCCCTATAAATAAATTATGCTTACCTGATAATTACATTTTCTTCTGAAGGGAAGAGTCAACAGTTTCCACCCGTGTTTTTATCTATGAGGCGGCTGTAATTTTCTTTTTTTAAGACACGATGAGTCTACTGATCATCTTAATTACTAATGGGATATTCACCTCCTGGTCAGCAGGAGGTGGCAAAGAGCACCACAGCAAAGCTGTTAAATAGCTCCTCCCTTCCCTCCCACTCCAGTCATTCTCTTTGCCAACATTAGTGATAGGAAGTGGTAAAGTGAGGTGTTAGTATAGATTCTTCAATCAAGAGTTTATTATTTTTAAAGTAGTACAAGATTGTGTTGCTTTGTTCTAGGGTGTAGCTGTAGTCCATATCAGTCTCTTCAGTAGAGCATTGGTGTCTTTAGAGCAATGGGAACTTGTGGGACATAATTCTCACTGCGCCTCCCATACTGATGCTGCCCTACTTCTGACATACTGAGAGTTCTTACTCAGTTTTCTTTTATCGCAGGTCCATAGGAGGGAGAGGACCTCTTAAACCTGGAGCTGCTTTCACGGTCGGGCAGATGAGGAGGTAAGTGCTGAAATTAGTATTTGGGGACAATTCTCAGACACGGAGGCACTTGACTCTAATGGGACCAGAAAGAGACTTATGGATTGGGTACTTTATTTGACAGTAACTGTGTAGGCACTGGGGCTGATAACATTGGCTGTGTGGTTCTCATCTCCCGGTGCTTTTAATAATTCATGCGCCCATAATTCATGGGCGGTTCTAAGAAAAAGATTTGCGTGCCGTTTCTGGCTTCCTTTTTCCTGTAAGCGGTTCTGGGGAACAGTTTGTGCGCCCTTTCTGTTTTACTATATATATTTACTTCGCACTTCTTAAGCGTTTGGTCTCTGCTGCGCATCGCTGATAGAATTGAGCGACATCCTTCAGAGGTCTGGATGCTTTGTTTATCCTGTAGAGTTCAGTTTCTGGGTACATCTCCTGTCTAAGCAGTGAGGCAGTAAGGTAGGCACCTCAGCAGGGTTCTGCTGAAGTGTAGAAGTGTTCATAAGGGCTAAAATGTAATGCTGTATTAAATTTAAAAAAAAAAAAAAAAGTTTTCCGGTTTAACATTTAAAGACACAGTAACGTTTTTTGTCAGTTTTAAATTTGATAAAAAAATAGCAAAATTTGTGAACTATTGTGAAGTTAAGATTGACCAAGAGTCTTTTCAAGCTATCACTTGTTCGTTATGCTTTAATGCCAATGTGGAACTACCAATCCCTTTTTGTTCCTCATGTATTGAGAGGGCTTAAGCTATAGGGAAAGACTTTTTGCTGAACCATCATTTACTAAAGAGGATGCTGTTCAGGAGTCTAATGCCAATGATCAATGTATACCGCAGCTTTCTCCTCGAGCGTCCCAAGGTTTACCGCCCTCACAAGCAGTGTCTTGCATTTCCACTATAACTCCTTCAGGGGTTCCTTTACAAAACATTGCTTCCCTCATGTCTTCTGCAGTTTCTGATGCGTTGTCTGCTTTTCCAATGTTGCAAGGAAAGCGTAAAAGGAAAACCAGGCATTCAGTAAGTTCTGATGCAATTGTTGCAATTTCGGAGGTACCCTCCAAAGGACACGAAGAGGAGGGTACTGCTGCAGTATCTGAGGGGGAAATCTCAGATTCAGAAAGTGCTTTGCCTCTGACAGATTCGGAGGTTGTAACCTTTAGGTTTAAACTAAAACACCTCCGCCTGTTGCTTAGGGAGGTTTTAGTTACTTTGGATGATTGTGACTCCACATTTGTGGTTGTCCCTGAGAAGTCTAGTAAACTGGACAGATACTTTGAGATTCCTTCTTACTCAGACGTATTTCCAGTTCCAAAGAGAGCTTTGGAGATTATTACTAAGGAATGGGAGAGACCAGGTATTTTTTTCTCCATCTATTTTCAAAAAGATGTTTCCCATGGCTGACTCTGTTAAGGAGGCTTGGCAAACAGTTCCTAAGGTGGAAGGGGCCGTTTCCACCTTAGCCAAGAGAACTACTATTCCCATAGAGGATAGTTGTGCTTTCAAGGACCCTATGGATAAGAAGTTAGAGGGCCTTCTTAAGAAGATTTATGTTCACCAGGGTTTGCAATGGCAACCTGCTATGTGCATTGCTACCATCACTAGCACGGCAGCCTATTGGTTTGATGTATTGTCTGAGTCTCTCAGGACTGAGACTTCCTTAGAAGAGATCCAGAACAGGATAAAGGCTCTGAAGCTTGCCAATGCCTTTATTACGGATGCTTCCCTTCAAATTATTTAGCTGGGAGCTAAGATTTCAGGTTTCTCTATTCTTGCCCACAGAGCTTTATGGTTGAAACCTTGGTTTGCGGATGTGTCTTCTAAGTCTAAGCTTCTGGCTATTCCTTACAAAGGGAAGACCTTGTTTGGACCTGGCCTAACGGAGATTATCTCTGATATTACGGTAGGTAAGGGTCATCTTCTTCCTCAAGATAAGAGAAACAAGCATAAAGGACAGAGTAATTTTCGTTCCTTTTGAAACTTCAAAGGAAATTCTTCCTCCTCTAAACAGGAACAATCTAAGCCTGCATGGAGATCTAACCAGTCTTGGACTAAGGGAAAGCAGTCCAAGAAGCCTGCTGTCGAATCCAAGACAGCATGAAGGGCATGCCCCCGATCCGGGACAGGATCTTGTAGGGGGCAGATTTTCTTTTTTCGCTCAGGTTTGGGTTCAGGGTGTTCAGGATCCCTGGGCAATAGAGATTGTGTCCTAGGGATACAGGCTGGAGTTCAAGAGCTTTCCTCCCAGAGGCAGATTTCTACTTTCAAGATTATCTGCAGACCAGATAAAGAGTGAGGCGTTCTTACATTGTATAAGAGACCTCTCAGTCCTGGGAGTGATTGTTCCCGTTCCAGTTCAGGAACAGGGTCTGGGGTATTATTCCAATCTGTTTGTGGTTCCCAAAAAGGAGGGAACCTTTAGACCGATTTTAGACCTCAAGAGCCTAAACAAATTCCTAAGGGTTCCGTCCTTCAAGATGGAAACTATCCGTTCCATTCTTCCCTTAATCCAGGAGGGTCCATTCATGACAACAGTGGATTTAAAGGAAGCGTGTCTACATGCTCCTATTCACAGGGACCATCACAGCTTCCTAAGGTTTTCCTTCCAGGACAAACACTTTCAGTTTGTGGCTCTTCCTTTCGGCCTGGCCACTGCTCCCAGAATTTTCACAAAAATTCTGGTCTCTCTTTTGGCGGTGCTTCGGTCACAGGGCGTCGCCTTATCTAGACGACATTCTGGTTCAGGCGCCAACCTTTCAAAAAGCAGGATTTCACACCGACATGGTGTTCTTTCCTGAGAACTCACGGGTGGAAAATAAATTTGGAAAAGAGTTCCTTAGTTCCAGACACAAGAGCAACTTTCTTGGGAACCATAATAGACTCTCTGTCTATGAAGATTTTTCTGACAGAAGTCAGGAAATCAAAGATTGTTGATACTTGCCTAGTCCTTCAGTCTACTCCCCGGCCGTCAGTGGCTCAGTGTATGGAGGTAATCGGGCTGATGGTAGCGGCAATGGACATCATCCCGTTTGCTCGATTCCACCTCAGACCTCTGCAGTTAAGCATTCTCAGACAATGGAACGGAGATTATGCAGACTTGTCTCCTCGAAAATCTCTGGATCAGGAGACAAGGGATTCTCTTCTATAGTGGTTGTCTCTGGATCATCTCTCCCAAGGAACATGCTTTCGCAGACCAGCTTGGGTAATTGTAACAGACGCCAGCCTTCTGGATTGGGGAGCAGTAATGGGGCTCCCTAAAGGTTCAGGGAATTTGGACTCAGCCAGAGTCTATTCTTCCTATAAACATTCTAGAACTGAGAGCAATCTATAATGCTTTTCTGTCCTGGTTTTAGTTAGCCACAGTCGAATTTATCAGGTTCCAGTTGGACAGCATAACTTCAGTGACTTACATCAATCATCAAGGAGGAACGAGGAGTTCCTTGGCGATGGCAGAGGTAGCCAAGATAATTCAGTGGGCGGAGGCCCATTTTTGCTGTCTATCAGCGAGCCACATCCCAGGGGTGGACAAATGGGAGGCGGACTTCCTGAGCAGACAGACCCTTCATCCGGGGGAGAGTTGGAGCTCCATCCGGAAGTCAGCCGGAATTGGATCTCATGGCATCTCGTCCGAATGCCAAGCTTCCGAGATACGGATCGAGGTCCAGAGACCCTTAGGCGGCTCTGATAGATGCTCTGGCGGTTCCTTGGACCTTCAAGCTAGCATACCTATTTGCTCTATTTGTAGTTCTTCATCGGGTAATTGCTCGAATCAAACAGGAGAGAGCTTTGGTGATCCTCATAGCACCGGCCTGGCCTTGCAGGATTTGGTATGCGGATGATGTGTCTGCCACCTTGGAGACTCCCGTTGAGGAAGGACTTTCTCATTCAGGGCCCTTTCCTTCATCCAAATTTAGTTTATCTGAAGCTTGGAGATTGAAGCTTAATCTTATCCAAGCGGGGGTTTTCTGAGCCGGTCATAGAGACCATGATTCAGGCCCGTAAGCTTGTAACTAGGAAAATTTACCATGAAGTTTAGGTGTAAATATCTTTCTTTTTTAAGATACAATGAGTCCACGGATTTCATCCTTGTGGGATTACGCCTCCTGGTCAGCAGGAGGAGGTAAAGAGCTCCACAGCAGAGCTGTATATATAGTTCCTCCCTTCCCTCCCACTCCAGTCATTCTCTTTGCCTGTGTTAGTGATAGGAAGAGGCAAAGTGAGGTGTTAGTTATAGATTCTTCAATCAAGAGTTTATTATTTTTAAAGTGGTGTCACAGTGTGCTACTTTGTTCTGGGGTGTAGACTAGACCAGATCAGTCTCTACAGTAGAGCATTTGGTGGCTTTAAAGCAATGGGAACTTGTGGGATATTATTCTCACTGTGCCTCCCGTACATGGTTTGCTGCCCTACCTGCAAAAGTCTGAGGGAAGAGAGAGACTCGGTACTACAGACCAATGTGAGGAGAATATATATATATTTCTCTTGTTAAGTGTGTTCAGTCCACGGGTCATCCATTACTTATGGGATATATTCTCCTTCCCAACAGGAAGTTGCAAGAGGATCACCCAAGCAGAGCTGCTATATAGCTCCCCCCCCTCACATGTCATATCCAGTCATTCTCTTGCAACCCTCAACAACGAAGGAGGTCGCGAGAGGAGCTGGAGTTTTTGCTTAACTATTCTTCAATCAAAAGTTTGTTATTTTAAATGGCACCGGAGTGTGCTGTTTTTTCTATCTCAGGCAGTATTTGGAAGAAGAAACTGCCTGCGTCTTTTTCTATGATCTTAGCAGGCGTAACTAAGATCCACTGACTGTTCTTGACATTCTAAGGAGTGGGGTAACTTCAGAAACTGGGAATAGCATGCGGGGTCCTCCGCAAATGAGGTATGTGCAGTACATTATTTTCTGGGAATGGAATTGACTAAGAAAATACTGCTGTTACCGTATGATGTAAGTACAGCCTTAAATGCAGTAGTGGCGACTGGTATCAGGCTGATATTGTATGCGCAGTCGAGTTATTTTCTAAGGACTAGAATTTGACTGAGAAAATACTGTTAAAACTGAAATAATACTTAAGCCTTATCTGCACTTAAGCCTTATCTGCAGTGGTAGCGACTGGTAGCAGGCTTAGTGATAACTTTGCATGACATTGGAAAATGTTGTTTTTTAATAAAACGTTTACTGGCATGTTGTTCGTTTTTGTGAGGTACTTTGGTGATAAATCTCTTTGGGCATGATTTTTTCCACATGGCTAACATATATTTTCTGGAAGGTTTTATATTACAGCCTCTGGCATGCATTGCGCCTGTCACGGCTGCAGCGGCATTCTGGTTTGAGTCTCTGGAAGAGGCGATTCGCACAGAGCCATTGGATGAGGCTTTGAGAAAAGTTAGAACCCTTAAGCAAGCTAATGCGTTTGTTTCAGATGCCGTAGTACATATAACCAAACTTACGGCTAAAAATTCCGGATTCGCCATACAGGCGCGCAGAGCGCTCTGGCTTAAATCCTGGTCAGCGGATGTAACTTCCAAATCTAAGCTACTTAACATTCCTTTCAAAGGGCAGACCTTATTCGGGCCTGGCTTGAAGGAAATTATTGCTGACATTACGGGAGGTAAGGGCCACGCCCTTCCTCAGGACAGGGCCAAACCAAAGGCCAAACAGTCTAATTTTCGTGCCTTTCGTTACTTCAAGGCAGGAGCAGCATCAACTTCCTCCGCTCCAAAACAGGAAGGAACTACTGCTCGTTACAGACAGGGTTGGAAAAGCAACCAGTCATGGAACAAGGGCAAGCAGGCCAGAAAGCCTACTCCCGCCCCTAAGACAGCATGAAGACAGGGCCCCCTATCCGGAGACGGATTTAGTGGGGGGCAGACTTTCTCTCTTCGCCCAGGCTTGGGCAAGAGATGTGCAGGATCCCTGGACGTTGAAGATTATATCTCAGGGATACCTTCTGGATTTCAAAACCTCTCCTCCACAAGGGAGGTTCCATCTGTCGAGGTTATCAACAAACCTAGTAAAGAGAGAGGCATTTCTACAATGTGTACAAGACCTCTTAATCATGGGAGTGATCCACTCAGTTCCGCGATCGGAACAGGGACAAGGATTTTACTCAAATCTATTTGTGGTTCCCAAAAAAGAGGGAACTTTCAGACCAATCTTGGACTTAAAGATCTTAAACAAATTCCTAAGGGTACCATCGTTCAAGATGGAAACCATTCGAACCATCCTACCCATGATCCAAGAGGGTCAATATATGACCACAGTGGACTTAAAGGATGCTTACCTTCACATACCGATTCACAAAGATCATTATCGGTACCTAAGATTTGCCTTTCTAGACAGGCATTACCAGTTTGTAGCTTTTCCCTTTGGGTTAGCCACGGCCCCGAGAATTTTTACGAAGGTTCTGGGCTCACTTCTGGCGGTAAGACCACGAGGCTTAGCGGTGGCTCCGTACCTAGACGACATTCTGATACAAGCGTCAAGTTTTCAAAATGCAAAGTCTCATACAGAGATAGTTCTAGCATTTCTGAGGTCGCATGGGTGGAAAGTGAACGTGGATAAGAGTTCTCTGTTACCACTCACAAGGGTTCCTTTTCTAGGGACTCTAATAGATTCTGTAGAGATGAAGATTTACCTGACTGAGTCCAGGTTATCAAAGATTCTCAATGCTTGCCGTGTCCTTCATTCCATTCCAAGCCCATCAGTAGCTCAGTGCATGGAGGTAATCGGCCCAATGGTCGCGGCAATGGACATAGTGCCATTTGCGCGCCTGCATCTCAGACCGCTGCAACTATGCATGCTCAGTCGATGGAACGGGGATTACTCAGATCTGTCCCCTTTGCTAAATCTGGACCAGGAGACCAGAGATTCTCTTCTCTGGTGGTTGTCACCGGTTCATCTGTCCAAAGGAATGACCTTTCGCAGACCAGATTGGACGATTGTAACAACGGATGCCAGCCTTCTAGGCTGGGGAGCAGTCTGGAATTCCCTGAAGGCTCAAGGATCGTGGACTCAGGAGGAGAAACTCCTTCCAATAAACATTCTAGAATTAAGAGCAATATTCAATGCTCTTCTAGCTTGGCCTCAGTTAGCAAAACTGAGGTTCATCAGATTTCAGTCGGACAACATCACGACTGTGGCTTACATCAATCATCAAGGGGGAACCAGGAGTTCCCTAGCGATGTTGGAGGTCTCGAAGATAATTCGCTGGGCAGAGTCTCACTCTTGTCACCTGTCAGCGATTTACATCCCAGGCGTGGAGAACTGGGAGGCGGATTTCCTAAGTCGCCAGACTTTTCATCCGGGAGAGTGGGAACTTCACCCGGAGGTATTTGCCCAACTGATTCGTCGTTGGGGCAAACCGGATCTGGATCTAATGGCATCTCGCCAGAACGCGAAGCTTCCTTGTTATGGATCCAGGTCCAGGGACACGGGAGCGGTGCTGGTAGATGCATTAGCAGCCCCTTGGGTTTTCAACATAGCTTATGTGTTTCCACCATTTCCGTTGCTACCTCGACTGATTGCCAGGATCAAACAGGAGAGGGCATCGGTAATTCTGATAGCGCCTGCGTGGCCACGCAGGACCTGGTATGCAGACCTAGTGGACATGTCGTCCTGCCCACCATGGTCTCTACCTCTGAGGCAGGACCTTCTAATTCAAGGTCCTTTCAACCATCCAAACCTAATTTCTCTGAGGCTGACTGCCTGGAAATTGAACGCTTGATTCTATCAAAGCGTGGGTTTTCGGATTCGGTTATTGATACATTAATACAGGCTAGGAAACCTGTGACCAGAAAAATTTACCATAAGATATGGCGTAAATATTTATTTCTCCAACATAGGTGTGTCCGGTCCACGGCGTCATCCTTACTTGTGGGATATTCTCTTCCCCAACAGGAAATGGCAAAGAGCCCAGCAAAGCTGGTCATATGATCCCTCCTAGGCTCCGCCTACCCCAGTCATTCTCTTTGCCGTTGCACAGGCAACATCTCCACGGAGATGGCTAAGAGTTTTTTGGTGTTTAAATGTAGTTTTTATTCTTCAATCAAGTGTTTGTTATTTTAAAATAGTGCTGGTATGTACTATTTACTCTGAAACAGAAAAGAGAAGAAGATTTCTGTTTGTGAGAGGAAGAGGATTTTAGCAAACGTTACTAAAATCGATTGCTGTTTCCACACAGGACTGTTAAGATGAAGTAACTTCAGTTGGGGGAAGCAGTTGGCAGACTTTTCTGCCTGAGGTATGATGGCCACATTTCTAACACGACTTGGTAATGCTGGAAGGCTGTCATTTTCCCTATGGGGACCGGTAAGCCATTTTCTTAGATTAAGTATAAGAATAAAGGCTTTATAAGGGCTTAAAAAACTGGTAGACATTTTTCTGGGCTAAAACGATTACTTGCTAAGCATATTTGACAGATTATAGCGCTTTATAGTTATTATAATCTTGGGGATTGTTGTTAAAAAAACGGCAGGCACTGTATGGACACCTTTTTCAGATGGGGGCCTTCTCTAGTCATAGGCAGAGCCTCATTTTCGCGCCACTAATGCGCAGTTGTTTTTGGAAGGCAAGGCATGCAGATGCATGTGTGAGGAGCTAAGATCCACTGAAAAAGCTTATAGAAGGCGTCATTTGGTATTGTATTCCCCTCTGGGCTTGGTGGGTCTCAGCAAAGCAGATTCCTGGGACTGTATAGGGGTTAAATGTAAAAACGGCTCCGGTTCCGTTATTTTAAGGGTTAAAGCTTTCAAATTTGGTGTGCAATACTTTTAAGGCTTTAAGACATTGTGGTGAAATTTTGGTGAATTTTGAACAATTGCTTCATACTTTTTCGCATATTCAGTAATAAGTGTGTTCTGTTTAAAATTTAAAGTGACAGTAACGGTTTTATTTTAAAATGTTTTTTGTGCTTTGTTGACAAGTTTAAGCCTGTTTAACATGTCTGAACCATCAGATAAACGATGTTCTATATGTATGAAAGCCAATGTGTCTCCCCATTTAAATATATGTGATAATTGTGACAGGGTGTCCAAACAAAGTAGGGACAATGATGCCACAGATAATAATAGTGCCCAAGATGATTCTTCAGATGAGGGGAGTAAGCATGGTACTGCATCACCCCCTTCTGTGTCTACACCAGTTTTGCCCACACAAGAGGCCCCTAGTACATCTAGTGCGCCAATACTTATTACTATGCAACAATTAACGGCTGTTATGGATAATTCTATTGCAAATATTTTATCTAAAATGCCTACTTATCAAAGAAAGCACGATTGCTCTGTTTTAAACACTGAAGAGCAAGAGGACGCTGATGATAACGCTTCTGACATACCCTCACACCAATCTGAAGGGGCCAGGAGGGAGGTTTTGTCTGAGGGAGAAATTTCAGATTCAGGAAAAATTTCTCAACAAGCTGAACCTGATGTTGTAACATTTAAATTTAAATTAGAACATCTCCGCGCACTGCTTAAGGAGGTATTATCTACTCTGGATGATTGTGACAATTTGGTCATTCCAGATAAATTATGTAAGATGGACAAGTTCCTAGAGGTTCCGGTGCCCCCCGATGTTTTTCCTATACCCAAGCGGGTGGCGGACATAGTAAACAAGGAATGGGAAAGGCCCGGCATACCTTTTGTGCCTCCCCCTATATTTAAGAAATTATTTCCTATAGTCGACCCCAGAAAGGACTTATGGCAGACAGTCCCTAAGGTCGAGGGGGCGGTCTCTACTCTAAACAAACGCACTACTATTCCCATAGAAGATAGTTGTGCTTTTAAAGATCCTATGGATAAAAAATTAGAGGGTTTGCTTAAAAAAATGTTTGTTCAGCAAGGTTACCTTCTTCAACCAATTTCATGCATTGTTCCTGTCACTACAGCAGCGTGTTTCTGGTTCGAAGAACTAGAAAAGTCGCTCGATAAAGAATCTTCGTATGAGGAGGTTATGGACAGAGTTCATGCACTTAAATTGGCTAACTCTTTTATTCTAGATGCCGCTTTGCAATTAGCGAGATTAGCGGCGAAAAATTCAGGGTTTGCTATCGTGGCGCGCAGAGCGCTCTGGCTAAAGTCTTGGTCAGCGGATGTGTCTTCCAAGACAAAATTGCTTAACATCCCTTTCAAGGGCAAAACACTGTTTGGTCCTGATTTGAAGGAGATTATTTCAGACATCACCGGAGGAAAGGGCCACGCCCTTCCTCAGGATAGGTCTTTTAAGGCTAGAAATAAGCCTAATTTTCGTCCCTTTCGCAGAAACGGACCAGCCTCTACTTCTACATCCTCTAAGCAAGAGGGTAATACTTCTCAACCCAAACCAGCCTGGAGACCGATGCAAGGCTGGAACAAGGGTAAGCAGGCCAAGAAGCCTGCCACTGCTACCAAAACAGCATGAAGGGATGGCCCCCGATCCGGGACCGGATCTGGTGGGGGGCAGACTTTCTCTCTTTGCTCAGGCCTGGGCAAGAGATGTTCAGGATCCTTGGGCACTAGAAATAGTTTCTCAAGGTTATCTCCTGGAATTCAAGGAACTACCCCCAAGGGGAAGGTTCCACAGGTCTCACTTATCTTCAAACCAAATAAAAAGACAGGCATTCTTACATTGTGTAGAAGACCTGTTAAGGATGGGAGTAATTCATCCACTTCCAATAAGAGAACAAGGGATGGGGTTTTACTCCAACCTGTTCATAGTTCCCAAAAAAGAGGGAACGTTCAGACCAATTCTAGATCTCAAGATCCTAAACAAATTTCTCAGGGTTCCATCGTTCAAAATGGAAACCATTCGAACGATCCTTCCTACCATCCAGGAAGGTCAATTTATGACCACGGTGGATTTAAAGGATGCGTACCTCCATATTCCTATCCACAAGGAACATCATCAGTTCCTAAGGTTCGCTTTTCTGGACAAGCATTACCAGTTTGTGGCACTTCCATTCGGATTAGCCACTGCTCCGAGAATTTTCACAAAGGTACTAGGGTCCCTTCTAGCGGTTCTAAGACCAAGGGGCATTGCAGTAGTACCGTACTTGGACGACATCCTGATTCAAGCGTCTCTGTCAAAAGCAAAGGCTCATACGGACATCGTCCTAGCCTTTCTCAGATCTCACGGATGGAAAGTAAACATAGAAAAAAGTTCTCTTTCCCCGTCAACAAGAGTTCCCTTCTTGGGAACAATAATAGACTCCTTAGAAATGAGAATTTTTCTGACAGAGGTCAGAAAATCAAAACTTCTAAGCTCTTGTCAAGTTCTTCATTCTGTTCTTCGTCCTTCCATAGCGCAGTGCATGGAAGTAATAGGATTGATGGTTGCAGCAATGGACATAGTTCCTTTTGTACGAATTCATCTAAGACCATTACAACTGTGCATGCTCAGACAGTGGAATGGGGATTATACAGACTTGTCTCCGACGATTCAAGTAGGTCAAAGGACCAGAGATTCACTCCGTTGGTGGCTAATCCTGGACAACCTGTCACAGGGAATGAGCTTCCGCAGACCAGAGTGGGTCATTGTCACGACCGACGCCAGTCTGGTGGGCTGGGGCGCGGTCTGGGAACCCCTGAAAGCTCAGGGGCTATGGTCTCGGGAAGAATCTCTTTTCCCGATAAACATTCTAGAACTGAGAGCGATATTCAATGCTCTCAAAGCTTGGCCTCATCTAGCAAAGGCCAAATTCATAAGGTTTCAATCAGACAACATGACGACAGTCGCATATATCAACCATCAGGGGGGAACAAGGAGTTCCCTGGCGATGGAGGAAGTGACCAAGATAATTCAATGGGCGGAGGATCACTCCTGCCACTTGTCTGCAATCCACATCCCAGGAGTGGAAAATTGGGAAGCGGATTTTCTGAGTCGTCAGACATTCCATCCGGGGGAGTGGGAACTCCACCCGGAAATCTTTGCCCAAATAACCCAATTATGGGGCATTCCAGACATGGATCTGATGGCGTCTCGTCAGAACTTCAAGGTTCCTTGTTACGGGTCCAGATCCAGGGATCCCAAGGCGACTCTAGTGGATGCACTAGTAGCACCTTGGACCTTCAACCTAGCTTATGTTTTCCCACCGTTTCCTCTCATTCCCAGGCTGGTAGCCAGGATCAACCAGGAGAGGGCTTCGGTGATCTTGATAGCTCCTGCGTGGCCACGCAGGACTTGGTATGCAGACCTGGTGAATATGTCATCGGCTCCACCATGGAAGCTACCTTTGAGACAGGACCTTCTTGTTCAAGGTCCATTCGAACATCCGAATCTGGTTTCTCTCCAACTGACTGCTTGGAGATTGAACGCTTGATTTTATCAAAGCGGGGGTTTTCAGATTCTGTAATAGATACTCTGATTTCAGACAAACTTCTTCTTTGTTTGTTGTTTATTCTGGTAAAAGGAGAGGTCAAAAAGCAACTTCTACCTCTCTTTCTTTTTGGCTTAAAAGCATTATCCGTTTGGCTTATGAGACTGCCGGACGGCAGCCTCCTGAAAGAATCACAGCTCACTCCACTAGGGCTGTGGCTTCCACATGGGCCTTCAAGAACGAGGCTTCTGTTGACCAGATATGTAAGGCAGCGACTTGGTCTTCACTGCACACTTTTGCCAAATTTTACAAATTTGATACTTTTGCTTCTTCAGAGGCTATTTTTGGGAGAAAGGTTTTGCAAGCAGTGGTGCCTTCCATTTAGGTGACCTGATTTGCTCCCTCCCTTCATCCGTGTCCTAAAGCTTTGGTATTGGTTCCCACAAGTAAGGATGACGCCGTGGACCGGACACACCTATGTTGGAGAAAACAGAATTTATGCTTACCTGATAAATTACTTTCTCCAACGGTGTGTCCGGTCCACGGCCCGCCCTGGTTTTTTAATCAGGTCTGATGAATTTTTTTCTCTAACTACAGTCACCACGGTATCATATGGTTTCTCCTATGCATATTTCCTCCTGTACGTCGGTCGAATGACTGGGGTAGGCGGAGCCTAGGAGGGATCATATGACCAGATTTGCTGGGCTCTTTGCCATTTCCTGTTGGGGAAGAGAATATCCCACAAGTAAGGATGACGCCGTGGACCGGACACACCGTTGGAGAAAGTAATTTATCAGGTAAGCATAAATTCTGTTATTGGTGCGAATCCAAGAGTTACTCATGGAGTAAGGTTAGGATTCCTAGGATTTTGGCTTTTCTACAAGAGGGTTTAGAAAAGGGTTTATCCGCTAGTTCGCTAAAGGGACAGATTTCCGCTCTGTCTATTCTTTTACACAAACGTCTGGCAGAGAATCCAGACGTCCAGGCTTTTTGTCAGGCTTTGGCTAGAATTAAGCCTGTGTTTAAAGCTGTTGCTCCTCCATGGAGCTTAAACTTGGTTCTTAAAGTTCTTCAGGGTGTTCCGTTTGAACCCCTTCATTCCATTGATATTAAGCTTTTATCTTGGAAAGTTTTGTTTTTGATGGCTATTTCCTCGGCTCGAAGAGTCCTGGAGTTATCTGCCTTACATTGTGATTCTCCTTATCTGATCTTTCATTCAGACAAGGTAGTACTGCGTACTAAACCTGGGTTTTTACCTAAGGTTGTTTCTAACAGGAATCTCAATCAAGAGATTGTAGTTCCATCATTATGTCCTAATCCTTCTTCAAAGAAGGAACGTCTTTTGCATAATCTAGACGTGGTCCGTGCTCTGAAGTTCTACTTACAGGCAACTAAAGATTTTAGACAAACTTCTTCTCTGTTTGTCGTTTACTCTGGACAGAGGAGAGGTCAAAAGGCTTCGGCTACCCCTCTCTCTTTTTGGCTTCGTAGCATAATACGTTTAGCCTATGAGACTGCTGGACAGCAGCCTCCTGAAAGAATTACAGCTCATTCCACTAGAGCTGTGGCTTCCACCTGGGCCTTTAAGAATGAGGCCTCTGTTGAACAGATTTGCAAGGCTGCAACTTGGTCTTCACTTCATACTTTTTCCAAATTTTCCAAATTTGACACTTTCGCTTCTTCGGAGGCTGGTTTTGGGAGAAAGGTTCTACAGGCAGTGGTTCCTTCTGTTTAATGTTCCTGCCTTGTCCCTCCCATCATCCGTGTACTTAGCTTTGGTATTGGTATCCCATAAGTAATGGATGACCCGTGGACTGAACACACTTAACAAGAGAAAACATAATTTATGCTTACCTGATAAATTTATTTCTTTTGTAGTGTGTTCAGTCCACGGCCCGCCCTGTCTTTTTTAAGGCAGGTTCTGAATTTTAAAATTATAACTCCAGTCACCACTGCACTTTATAGTTTCTCCTTTCTCGTCTTGTTTCGGTCGAATGACTGGATATGACATGTGAGGGGGGGAGCTATATAGCAGCTCTGCTTGGGTGATCCTCTTGCAACTTCCTGTTGGGAAGGAGAATATATCCCATAAGTAATGGATGACCCGTGGACTGAACACACTACAAGAGAAATAAATTTATCAGGTAAGCATAAATTATGTTTTTCATGGATAACTGTATCCCTAAGAGGGTAAGTTATTGGGCAGTTGCTGCTAGGACGTGAGGAGTGGCTTTGTTATTTTTGATACTTTCGCCATACTCCCTGCTCCCATCGGCTTGTATACTAAAAATGGCAGCCGACAGGGCGGTTTATTCTGTTTCAGCATGAACGGGTTATGCATGTGTAGTTCATGTCCCTGCTCCCAACGGCTTGCAATACTAAAGTTAACAGACATAAGGGAGGTTTATACTAGTTCAGCATGAAAATGTGAAACATGCATGGTGCGTGTCCCTGTTTCCAACAGCTTACATTTGTAAATTAATCGCTGACAGGGAGGTTTATTTCTCTTCAGTATGAAGGTGTTAGGTTTGAATAGTACTTGTCCCTGCTCCCTGTGGCTTACAATCCTAAGATTAGCAGCCGACAGAAAGGGTTATTTTTTAGTATAACAACGTAATACATGAATGTTACATGTCCCTGCTCCCGACGGGCAATACTAAAATTAGCAGCCGACAGGGAGGTTATGTTCAGCACGAGAATGTGATGCCTGAATGGTGCATGTCTCTGCTCCCAACGGCTTGCAATACTAAATTTAGCAGCTGATAGGCAGGTTATGCTAGTTCAGCACGAGATTGTGATGCCTGAATGGTGCATGTCTCTGCTCCCATCGGCTTATAATACTAAATTAGCAGACGACAGGGAGGTTTATTTCTGTTCTGTACTAAGGTGTTATGCATGACTGGTACATGTCCCTGCTTCCAATGGCTTACTATACTATATTTAGCAGCCGACAGGGAGGTTTATTTATCTTCAATTGAAGGTGTTAGGCTTGATTGGTGCATGTTTTGCTTCCTACGGCTTACAATACTGAAATTAGCAGCCGACAGGGAGATTTATACTGCTTCAGCATGAAAATGTTAGGGTTGGTGCAGGCTTCGCTCCCTACGGCTTACAATACTAAAAATAGCAGCCGGCAGGGAGGTTTATATTAGTTCAGCATAGATATGTGTTACATGAATGGTATATATCCCTGCTCCTATCTGCTTACATTACTTTACTAGCAGCCGATGGGAGGGTTCTTCTCTTCAATATGAAGGGGTTAGGTATGATTGGTGCAGGTTTCGCTCCCTTTGACTTATACAGCCGACATGGAGATTAACAATATTTCTCCTGTTAAGTGTGGTCAGTCCACGGGTCATCATTACTTCTGGGATATTAACTCCTCCCCAACAGGAAGTGCAAGAGGATTCACCCAGCAGAGCTGCTATATAGCTCCTCCCCTCTACGTCACACCCAGTCATTCTCTTGCACCCAACTAATAGATAGGATGTGTGAGAGGACTGTGGTGATTATACTTAGTTTTATACCTTCAATCAAAAGTTTGTTATTTTATAACAGCACCGGAGTGTGTTGTTCCTTCTCTGGTAGAATTTGAAGAAGAATCTACCTGAGTTTTTGTATGATTTTAGCCGGCGTAGTTAAGATCATATTGCTGTTCTCGGCCATCTGAGGAGTGAGGTAAACTTCAGATCAGGGGACAGCGGGCAGGTTAATCTGCAAAGAGGTATGTAGCAGCATATTATTTTCTGACAATGGAATTGATGAGAAAATTCTGCCATACCGATATAATGTAAACTCAGCCTTAAATGCAGTAGTAGCAACTGGTATCAGGCTGTCATGTATGTATATTTTACACTTCAGTATTCTGGGGAATGGCACTTCACTGGGATAATACTGTATGCATAAGACTTTAGCCTAATTTGCAGTGACTAGCAACAGGATTTCTAATGACATTTCATTTATTTGATGTTAAACGTTTTTGCTGGCATGTTAAATCGTTTAATTTTCTGAGGTACTGGGTGAAAAAATGTTTTGGGCACTGTTTTTTTCCACTTGGCAGTCGTTTTATTTAATTTAAGACAGTTTACTGATCTCCCTCACTGTTGTGTGTGAGGGGGAGGGGCCTATTTTGGTGCTTTTGCTATGCATCAAAAAATTCAGTCAGAAGTCTCTTGTCTTCCCTGCATGATCCGATTCGTCTCTACAGAGCTCAGGGGTCTTCAAAACTTATTTTGAGGGAGGTAATCACTCACAGCAGAGCTGTGAGATTGTAGCTGACTGTGATAAAAAACGTTTATTTCTGTACTTTTTTCTGCTATCAGGGTTAGTTATCCATTACTAATGGGGGCAATCCTTTGCTAAAATTGTGTTTTTACCGGAAAAGATTTGATGTTATAGTTTCTCAGTTTATTATTTCTCAACTGTCATAACTTTTTCTGTGTTTCTTAAAGGCACAGTACGTTTTCATATTATTTGTAAATTACTTTCAAAAGTATTTCCAAGTTGCTAGTTTATTTGCTAGTGTGTTAAACATGTCTGATTCAGAGGAATATCTCTGTGCTATATGTGCTAAAGCCAAAGTGGAGCCCAATAGAAATTTATGTACTAATTGCATTGATGCTACTTTAAATAAAAGTCAATCTGTACAAATTGAACATATTTCACCAAACAACGAGGGGAGAGTTATGCCGACTAACTCGCCTCACGTGTCAGTACCTGCATCTCCCGCTCGGGAGGTGCGTGATATTGTGGCGCCGGGTACATCAGGGCGGCCATTACAAATCATATTACAGGATATGGCTAATGTTATGACTGAAGTTTTGGCTAAATTACCAGAACTAAGAGGTAAGCGTGATCACTCTGGGGTAAGAACAGAGTGCGCTGTTGATAATAGGGCCATGTCTGATACTGCGTCACAGTATGCTGAACATGAGGACGGAGAGCTTCAATCAGCAGGTGACGGTTCTGATCCCAATAGAATGGATTCAGACATTTCTAATTTTAAGTTTAAACTCGAAAACCTCCGTGTACTGTTAGGGGAGGTATTAGCAGCTCTAAATGATTGTAACACCGTTGCAATCCCAGAGAAATTATGTAGGCTGGATAGATACTATGCGCTACCGGCGAGTACTGACGTATTTCCTATACCTAAGAGGCTTACAGAGATAATTACTAAGGAGTGGGATAGGCCCGGTGTACCCTTTTCCCCCCCTCCTGTGTTTAGAAAAATGTTTCCAATAGACGCCACCACACGGGACTTATGGCAGACGGTCCCTAAGGTGGAGGGAGCGGTTTCTACTCTGGCTAAGCGTACCACTATCCCGGTGGAGGATAGCTGTGCCTTTTCAGATCCAATGGATAAAAAATTAGAGGGTTACCTTAAGAAAATGTTTGTTCAACAAGGTTTTATATTGCAACCCCTTGCATGTATTGCGTCTGTCACGGCCGCGGCCGCTTTTTGGTCCGAGTCCCTGGAAGAGACTCTTGATTCAATAACTATAGATGAGATTTCAAACAAGCTTAAGACACTTAAGCTAGCTAATTCATTTATTTCGGATGCCGTAGTACATTTAACTAAGCTTACGGCTAAGAATTCCGGATTCGCCATTCAGGCACGCAGAGCACTGTGGCTAAAATCCTGGTCAGCTGACGTTACTTCTAAATCTAAATTACTTAACATACCTTTCAAAGGGCAGACCTTATTCGGGCCCGGGTTGAAAGAAATTATCACTGACATTACAGGAGGTGAAGGCCATGCCCTGCCTCAAGACAGAGCCAAACCTAAGGCTAGACAGTCTAATTTTCGTTCCTTTCGTAATTTCAAGGCAGGAGCAGCATCAACTTCCTCTGCACCAAAACAGGAAGGAGCTGTTGCTCGCTACAGACAAGGCTGGAGACCTAACCAGTCCTGGAACAAGGGCAAGCAGGCCAGGAAACCTGCTGCTGCCCCTAAGACAGCATGAATTGAGGGCCCTCGATCCGGGAACGGATCTAGTGGGGGGCAGACTTTCTCTCTTCGCCCAGGCTTGGGCAAGAGATGTCCAGGATCCCTGGGCGTTAGAGATCATATCTCAGGGATATCTTCTGGACTTCAAATCCTCTCCCCCAAGAGAGAGATTTCATCTGTCAAGGTTGTCAACAAACCAGGTAAAGAAAGAGGCGTTTCTACGCTGTGTACAAGATCTTTTACTAATGGGAGTGATCCATCCAGTTCCGCGGTCGGAACAAGGACAAGGGTTTTACTCAAATCTTTTTGTGGTTCCCAAAAAAGAGGGAACTTTCAGGCCACTCTTGGATTTAAAGATCCTAAACAAATTCCTAAGAGTTCCATCGTTCAAAATGGAAACTATTTGGACAATCTTACCCATGATCCAAAAGGGTCAGTACATGACCACAGTGGATTTAAAGGATGCTTACCTTCACATACCGATTCACAAAGATCATTACCGGTATCTAAGGTTTGCCTTCCTAGAAAGGCATTACCAGTTTGTAGCTCTTCCATTCGGATTGGCTACGGCTTCAAGAATCTTCACAAAGGTTCTGGGTGCTCTTCTATCGGTACTAAGACCGCAAGGAATTTCGGTAGCTCCGTACCTAGACGACATTCTGATACAAGCTTCAAGCTTTCAAACTGCCAAGTCTCATACAGAGTTAGTACTGGCATTTCTAAGGTCGCATGGATGGAAGGTGAACGAAAAGAAGAGTTCTCTCTTTCCACTCACAAGAGTTCCCTTCTTGGGGACTCTTATAGATTCTGTAGAAATGAAGATTTACCTGACAGAAGACAGGTTAACAAAGCTTCAAAATGCATGCCGTGTCCTTCATTCCATTCAACACCCCGTCAGTAGCTCAATGCATGGAGGTGATCGGCTTAATGGTAGCGGCAATGGACATAGTACCCTTTGCACGCCTACATCTCAGACCGCTGCAATTGTGCATGCTAAGTCAGTGGAATGGGGATTACTCAGACTTGTCCCCTACTCTGTATCTGGATCAAGAGACCAGAAATTCTCTTCTATGGTGGCTTTCTCGGCCACATCTGTCCAGGGGGATGCCATTCAGCAGGCCAGACTGGACAATTGTAACAGACGCCAGCCTACTAGGTTCGGGCGCTGTCTGGAATTCTCTGAAGGCTCAGGGCCAATGGAATCAGGAGGAGAGTCTCCTGCCAATAAACATTCTGGAATTGAGAGCAGTTCTCAATGCCCTTCTGGCTTGGCCCCAGTTAACAACTCGGGGGTTCATCAGGTTTCAGTCGGACAACATCACGACTGTAGCTTACATCAACCATCAGGGAGGGACAAGAAGCTCCCTAGCAATGATGGAAGTATCAAAGATAATTCGCTGGGCAGAGTCTCACTCTTGCCACCTGTTAGCAATCCACATCCCGGGAGTGGAGAACTGGGAGGCGGATTTCCTAAGTCGCCAGACTTTTCATCCGGGGGAGTGGGAACTTCACCCGGAGGTTTTTGCCCAAATTCTTCGACGTTGGGGCAAACCAGAGATAGATCTCATGGCGTCTTGACAGAACGCCAAGCTTCCTCGTTACGGGTCCAGATCCAGGGATCCGGGAGCGGTTCTGATAGATGCTTTGACAGCACCTTGGACCTTCGGGATGGCTTATGTGTTTCGACCCTTCCCGTTGCTTCCTCGATTGATTGCCAGAATCAAACAGGAGAGAGCATCAGTGATTCTAATAGCGCCTGCATGGCCACGCAGGACTTGGTATGCAGATCTAGTGGACATGTCATCCTGTCCACCTTGGTCTCTGCCTCTGAGACAGGACCTTCTGATCCAGGGTCCCTTCAAACATCAAAATCTAATTGATACCTTAATACAGTAATTGATACCTTAATACAGGCTAGGAAGCCTGTTACCAGAAAGATTTACCATAAAATATGGCGTAAATACTTATATTGGTGCGAATCCAAGAGTTACTCATGGAGTAAGGTTAGGATTCCTAGGATATTGTCTTTTCTACAAGAAGGTTTAGAAAAGGGTTTATCCGCTAGTTCCTTAAAGGGACAGATTTCAGCTCTGTCCATTCTTTTACACAAACGTCTGTCAGAGGTTCCGGACGTTCAAGCTTTTTGTCAGGCTTTAGCTACGATCAAGCCTGTGTTTAAAACTGTTGCTCCACCATGGAGTTTGAACTTAGTTCTTAATGTTCTACAGGGTGTTCCGTTTGAACCCCTTCATTCCATTGATATCATGCTGTTATCTTGGAAAGTTCTGTTTTTAATGGCTATTTCCTCTGCTCGAAGAGTCTCTGAGTTATCTGCCTTACATTGTGATTCTCCTTATCTGATTTTTCATTCAGACAAGGTAGTTCTGCGTACTAAACCTGGGTTCTTACCTAAGGTGGTCACTAACAGGAATATCAATCAAGAGATTGTTGTTCCATCTTTGTGTCCTAATCCTTCTTCGAAGAAGGAACGTCTTCTTCACAATCTAGATGTAGTCCGTGCCCTGAGATTTTATCTACAGGCAACTAAGGATTTTCGACAAACGTCTTCCCTGTTTGTCGTTTATTCTGGTCAGAGGAGAGGTCAAAAAACTTTGGCTACCTCTCTCTCTTTTTGGCTTCGTAGCATAATACGTTTAGCCTATGAGACTGCTGGACAGCAGCCTCCTGAAAGAATTACAGCTCATTCTACTAGAGCTGTGGCTTCCACTTGGGCATTTAAGAATGAGGCTTCTGTTGAACAGATTTGCAAGGCTGCAACTTGGTCTTCTCTTCATACTTTTTCCAAATTTTACAAATTTGACACTTTTGCTTCTTCGGAGGCTGTTTTTGGGAGAAAGGTTCTTCAGGCAGTGGTTCCTTCCGTATAAAGAGCCTGCCTGTCCCTCCCGTCATCCGTGTACTTTAGCTTTGGTATTGGTATCCCAGAAGTAATGATGACCCGTGGACTGACCACACTTAACAGGAGAAAACAAAATTTATGCTTACCTGATAAATTCCTTTCTCCTGTAGTGTGGTCAGTCCACGGCCCGCCCTGTTTTTTATGGCAGGTCAAAATTTTTTAAATTATACTCCAGTCACCACTGCACCCTTTGGCTTCTCCTTTCTCGTTGGTTCTCGGTCGAATGACTGGGTGTGACGTAGAGGGGAGGAGCTATATAGCAGCTCTGCTGGGTGAATCCTCTTGCACTTCCTGTTGGGGAGGAGTTAATATCCCAGAAGTAATGATGACCCGTGGACTGACCACACTACAGGAGAAAGGAATTTATCAGGTAAGCATAAATTTTGTTTTATAACCGACAGTGTTATCTAGCATTTCAAGCTTCCCAACTGCTTGTTTCAATTTATAACCTACTGGGAGGTTTTGTTTATTTATTCTTAAATGACCATGTTGGATGTTAGCTTTCCCGACGGCTTCATTTTGTATATACTTTAAGCCGCCCGGGAGATTTAGTGGGATACGCCCACGATGGGCGGAGCTAAGATCCACACTTTTGTTTGCGTGCCTTTTTGGTCTCGGAAGATAGTCTCCAGATGTCGTCTTCTGCTTGTACAGCAGAGAGGCTTTTGACTCTGTTAGAAAATTTTTTTAGGTGCTTGGGATGCCTTCTCTTCTCTGGGATATTCAGCAGAGAGGCTTCGCAAACAGCTCTACTATGGGATGCCTTCTTTGCTGCGTTAGCTAAAAAATATGCAGCAGAGAAGCTTCACAAGCACAAAACCCTTAAGAGTGTTTTTATTAATCCGGATCCTACTATTTATTTGTGTTCCATCCGGTGGCAGGCAGACTCTTCTAGGATTAGCTGCAGTCTGGAGATACTTTATTATACGTTAAATAAAGCATTGCATTTAACATTTAAAGATACAGTATCATATATTTTTTTGATATATCATTTACAGTCGCAGTAATTCACTTTGATAAAAAGTGAATAGGGATGTTACTTGAAAGTTATGTCCTTATACTAATGTGGAGCATGCATGAATTTTTCTGTTCCCCATGTATTAAGCGATATCCTTTTTCATATCCAATATTTTCTCAGAAGCTACAAGAAGTGTTCTGACAATATTTAATATTTTCTGCAGGTTTTTTCTCCACACTTGTCCTAAGAACTTAGCATCCATTTACCAGGTGCCTTGCTCTTCCTCCACACCCCCTTTTGGAGTTATCTTACAGGACATCGCTGTCCTTTTGGTTTTTTTTTGGGAGCGTTGTCAGTTTCTCCCTTGCTGCAGGGAAAGCGCAAGGGGAACTATAAACGTTCAGTGAGTGAGGTTTATTTCACAGTAGTTGCTATTTCAGGATATAAGAATCCAGCAGAAAGGTTGACTCCTCTTCTTTCTCTAAACAGGAAGGAAACTATATCTAAGTCCACTTGGAGTCCCAACCAATCTTGGATCAGGGGTATACAATCCAAGAAGCCTGCTGCTGATTCCAAGTCACCATGGAGGATTTACACCCGGCCCAGGACCGGATAAGAGGAGAGGTGTTGTTTCCTTGTGTAAGAGACCTCTCTTACTTGAGAGTAATTGGTCCCGTTCCAATACAGGAACAGGGGCAGGGGTCTTATTCAGATCTCTTTTGAAATTCCCAAAAAGGAGGGAACCCTCAGACCTATTTAGACCTCAGGAGTCTAAACAAGTTTATCGGAGTTTCATCATTCCGGATGGATACTATTCGCACTATCCTTCCATTGATCCAGGAGGGTCAGTTTATGACAACAGTGGATCTAAGGACACATATCTGCATGTGCCTATCCACAGAGATCATCACAAGTTTCTGAGGTTTTGCCTTTCTGGACTAATATTTTCAGTTTGTGGCTCTTCCTTTTGGTCTGCCACAGCACCCAGAATTTTCACAAAGGTTCTGGGGTCTCTACTGGTGGTTCTAAGACCGCAGGGCATTGCAGTGGTACCTTATCTGGACGATATTCTAATCCAGGCGTTGTCTCTTCACCTAACAAGGTCCCATACAGACATTGTACTATCTTCCTGAGAACACACTGGTGGAAGGTAAATCTGGAGAAGAGTTAGGGTACCCCTGTCTGTGGTTTTAACTTTCTGGGGACTCTGATCAACTCTGTGTCCTTGAGAATTTTTCTGACAGAGGTCAGAAAGTAAAAAATTCGGAATACATGTCGAGCCCTTCAGTTTACTCCTCGACCGTCAGTGGCTTAGTCCATGGAGGTAATTGGATTGATGGTGGCGGCAATGGACTTCATACCGTTTGCTTGGTTTAATTTCAGGCCTCTGCAGCCAAGTATGCTAAGGCAGTGGAATGGAGATTATACAGATTTGTCCCCTCGAATATCCCTAGATCAGGAGACAAAGGACTTTCTTCAATGGTTGTTGTCTCTGGTTCATCTGTCCCAGGGGACATGATTTTGCAGACCTTCATGGGTGATTGTAACAACGGATGCCAGCCTTTTGGGATGGGGAGCAGTCTGGGGCTCTTTAAAGGCTCAGGAGATGGATTGGAGAAAAGTTTGGACTCAGGCAGAGTCTCTCCTTCCCATTAACATTCTAGAGCTGAGGGCGATCTTCAACATAACGACGGTGGCTTACATCAGTCATCAGGGAGGAACAAGGAGTTCCTTAGCGATGACCGAAGTAGCAAAGATAATCCAGTGGGCGGAGGCCCATTCTTGTCATCTGTCGGCGATCCATATCCCAGGGGTGGTCAGCTGGGAGGTGGATTTCCTGAGCAGGCAGACTTTTCATCCGGGAGAGTGGGAACTCCATCTGGAAGTATTCTCCAACCTGATTCTCAGATGGGGTTGGCCGCTGTTGGATCTCATGGTATCTCGTCAGAATGCCAAGCTTCCGAGATAAGAGTCCAGGGATCCCCAGGCCGAGCTGATTGATGCCTTGGTAGCTCCTTGGTCTTTCAGCCTAGCATATATTTTTCCCTCGTTCGCGCTCCTTCCTCTGGTTATTGCTCGAATTAAACATCCTGCGTGGCCTCGCAGGATTTGATATGCCGATCTGATGGATATTACATCTCTGCCACCTTGGAAGCTTCCATTGAGGAGGGACCTTCTCATTCAGGGTCCCTTCCGTCACACAAATCTAGTTTCTCTGCAGCTGACTGCTTGGAGATTGAACGCTTAATGTTATCTAAGCAGGGTTTTTCCGATTCAGTCATAAATACTTTAATTCAGGCATATAAGCCTGTTCCTAGAAGAATTTACCATAAGATATGGCGTAAATATTTTTATTGGTGTAAATCTAAGGGCTACTCATAGAGTAAAGTTAGGATTCCCAGGATTTTTGTCTTTTCTCCAAGATGGATTGGAGAAAGGGTTTATCAGCATGTTCTTTTAAAGGACAGTTTTCTGCCTTATCTATTTTGTTACACAAGTGTCTGGCAGATGTTCCAGATGTTTAATCTTGTTCTCAGGCTCTGACTAGGATCAGGCCTGTATTTAGACTATTTACTCCTCCTTGGAGTTTAAATTTAGTTCTTAGAGTTCTTCAAGGTGTTCAGTTTGAACCTATGTATTCCATAGATATTAAGTTATTATCTTGGAAAGTTTTATTTTTAGTTGCTATTTCTTCTGCTCGACGAGTATCTGAGCTTTCGGCATTACAATATAATTCTCCTTATCTTATTTTTCATTCGGATAAGGTGGTGTTACGTACATAGCTTGGTTTTCTTCCTAAAGTTGTTTCAAACAAGAATATTAATCAGGAGATTGTTGTTCCTTCCTTGTGTCTCCTAATCCTCCTAAGAAGGAATGTCTGTTACATAATTTAGACATAGTCCGTGCTTTAAAGTTCTGCTTACAAGCAACTAAGGATTTTCGACAATCATCTTCTTTGTAGTTTTTTCAGGGAAACGTAGGGGTCAGAAAGCTAGGGCTACCTCTTTCTTTTTGGTTGAAGAGTATCATCCGTTTTGCATATGAGACTGCTGAACAGCAGCCTCCTGAAAGAATTACAGCTCATTCCACTAGGGCTGTTGCTTCCTCATGGGCATTCAAAAATGATGCTTCTGTTGATCTGATTTGCAAGGCTGCAACTTGGTCTTCTCTTCACACTTTTTCTAAATTTTACAAATTTGATACTTTTGCCTCGGCTGAGGCTGCTCTTGGGAGAAAGGTTCTTCAAGCAGTGGTGCCTTCCGTTTAGGTTCCCTGTCTTTCCGTTTCATCCGTGTTCTATAGCTTTGGTATTGTATCCCACAAGTAAAGATGAAATCCGTGGACTCATCGTATCTTAAAAAAGAAAAGAAAATTTATGCTTACCTGATAAATTTGTTTCTTTTTGGATACGATGAGTCCACGGCCCGCCCTGTTCTAATGAGACAGGTTACTTAATTTTTTGTTAAACTTCAGACACCTCTGCACTTTGGCTTTTCCTTTCTCTTCCTAACTTCGGTCGAATGACTGGAGTGGGAGGGAAGAGAGGAGCTATATATACAGCTCTTTGTGGGGCTCTTTGCCTCCTCCTGCTAACCAGGAGGCGTAATCCCACAAGTAAGGATGATATCCGTGGAGTCATAGTATCCAAAAAGAAATACATTTATCAGGTAAGCATAAATTTTCTTTTTTTGGTGTGAATCCAAGGGTTACTCATGGAGTAGAGTTAGGATTCCTAGAATTTTGTCTTTTCTCCAAGAGGGTTTGGAGAGAGGTTTATCGAAGAGTTCCCTAAAGGGTCAGATCTCAGCTTTATCTATTTTGTTACACAAACGTCTGGTGGATGTTCCAGATGTACAGTCCTTTTGTCAGGACTTGGTCAGAATCAGGCCTGTGTTTAAACCAGTTACTCCTCCTTGGAGTCTTAATTTAGAACTCAGAGTCCTTCAGGCGACTCCGTTTGAGCCTATGCATTCCTTAGATATTAAGTTATTATCTTGGAAGGTTTTATTTCTTGTTGCCATTTCTTCAGCTCGTAGAGTGTCAGATTTCTCTGCATTGCAGTACAAATCTTCTTACCTTATTTTCCATTCAGATAAGGTAGTGTTACGTACTAGATTAGGATTTCTTCCTAAGGTAGTTTATGATTGGAACATTAATCAGGAGATTGTTGTTCCTTCTTTGTGTCCTAATCCTTCTTGTCAGAAGGAACGTCTTCTGCACAATTTGGATGTGGTCCGTGCTTTAAAGTTTTACCTGCAGGAGACTAAGGATTTTTGTCAGTCTTCTTCTCTGTTTGTGGTTTTCTCAGGAAAACGTAAGGGACAGAAAGCTACGGCTACTTCTCTTTCTCTTTGGCTGAAGAGTATCATACGTCTTGCATATGAGACTGCTGGACAGCAGCCTCCCGAGAGGGTTACGTCTCATTCAAGGAGAGCTGTTGCTTCCTCATGGGCATTAAAAAATGAAGCTTCTATGGAACAAATTTGCAAGGCTGCAACTAGGTCCTCTCTTCACACTTTTTCAATATTTACAAATTTGATACTTTTACCTCGGCTGAGGCAACTTTTGGGAGAAAGGTTCTTCAAGCAGTGGTGCCTTCTGTTTAGGTTCCCTGTCTTGTCCCTCCCGTATTGTCTGTGTACTCTAGCTTGGGTATTGGATCATCGTGTCAAAAAATAAATAAATTTATCAGGTAAGCATAAATTTTCTTTTTTGTTCTTCTGGCACATTTTTTCACACTGAATGTTTCTCCTACTGTTCCTTGTTCCCTCGGCAGAATGACTGGGGGATGAGGCAAGTGGGGGAGGTATTTAAGCCTTTGGCTGGGGTGTCTTTGCCTCCTCCTGGTGGCCAGGTTCTGCATTTCCCAAAAGTACTGAATGCAGCTGTGGACTCTTCCCTTCAGAAGAAAATGAAATTATCAGGTAAGCATAATTTGTTTTCTACTTGCTACCAAGAAGGTGAGGAACTGCTTTTCTTTTAGTATGGGATCTTCATTAGTCACTTCCTTTATTAAAGGGTGAAACAGAAATGTAACTTTGTTGTATAGATTTTATTTCTGAAACTGTAGAACACTGAACTAGGAGTGACAGAAGCCCCTCTTTTTTATAGGGTTTTGAGAGTCTACATAATTATGTGGAAAAGATCTTTTCTCACCAAGTGGAGGCAAAACACCACTACTTACCAGAGCTTTGTTCCACCCTATACTCCTAGCATTCCCCTAGCATTCTCCGTTATTACATTGTCTCCAGCAGAAGGTGAAACTTTGAAGTGCATGTAATTTGATAGGGATTATTAAACAGATCTGAGACTCATTTCCCCCCTGAATAGTGCCTCTTTAAAAAAAAAACGGAGGTCAGAAGTTCAGTTGGGTAGTGAAAGTTATTCCCCCCCCTAGATGAAATGTGGATTTATCCATCAGTCTCTAATTCTACAGGGTGCTGCTCTTTGACTATCCATCTCAGCTGTTGGGATGAGTAGAGGAAAGTGTTGCAGATAAGTTTATAATTTACATTCAGAGACGTAAAGGTTATTCACCGAATTACTACTTCATTATTACACTTTTTCTATTTGTTGGTTGTATATATCACTTTTTCTCCCTTTTCCATTTTAAGTCTATATCCCAGAGCAACGCAACTCGGGTTTCTTAACTGAAATAGTGAGGGCAGATCTGTGGATCACGTAAGCCCTCATATTTGTTTGATTTGTAAATCTGTCTTCTGGTTCTTGTTTTGAGCATGTTACTAATCCTTGATGGGTCATCTACATATTTCTCAAGGTATCCATGGGCCTGCTGGAACTTCAGGGGGTTCTGGTGAATTCTTCCCATATTTTAAGAACTATAATCAATATTCTGTGGTTGAGCTAATGACTGTCATTCGCCCTCCATCTAAGCACAGATGCATTTCTTCAGTTGATGCTTCTCCTTAAAGGGACATAATTTAGGTAGAACATACAATTTTAAACAACTTTCCAATTTACGTCTTATCAAATTTTGCTTCATTCTCTTGGTATCATTTGTTGAAGGAGCAGCAATGCACTACTGGTTTCTAACGGAATACATGGGTGAGCCAATGCAGCCACCAATCAGCAGCAAGAACCTAAGTTATTTGCTGCTCCTGGGCTTTCCTAGATAAACCTTTCAGCAAAGGATAACAAGTGAAGGAAGCAAATTAAATAATAGAAGTAAATTTGAAAGTTTTTTTAAATTGTATGCTCTGTCTTAATCATGAATGTCTAATTATGATTTTACTGTCCCTTTTAAGAGCATTTTCCCCCTGTCACCTCTTGTTAGGGATTTCTGTTCCCCTTGGAAGAGGGTTAATGCTTGATTCAGACTGTTCTTCTGATTAGAATTGATTTTCTGAGTTTTAGGATTCTCCCCAAGTTCACTGCAGGAGGATGTCTCTAACTTTAATTTTGAGAATATTCACACCGTTTTATAGGAAATGTTGAGCATAGTTGCTAGCCCCTTAAATATAGTGCTAAGGTATTGGACAGGCCAGGCTCCTAAACAATCTTCAATTTTAGCCATTTAAGTCATTTTCCCAGGTGGTTTTGAAGTATTGGAACAAGCCAAGTGTGCCCTTTGTTCCTTGTGCCATGTTTAAGAATTTGCTTCCCTTACTGGCCTCTAACCTGGAGGTTTGGGAGTTGGTCCATAAGGTGGATGGCACCATCTCTACTGTGTGGTAAACCGCTCCTAGAAAAATCCAATGGATAAGAAACTAAAAGGTTTCCACAGGTGCTCTTTCTTTCATGTAATTAGCAAGAGTCCATGAGCTAGTGACGTATGGGATATACATTCCTACCAGGAGGGGCAAAGTTTCCCAAACCTCAAAATGCCTATAAATACACAAAATTCAGTTTTACAAACTTGCCTCCTATGGAGGTGGTGGAAGTAAGTTTGTGCTAGATTCTACGTTGATATGCGCTCCGCAGCAAGTTGGAGCCCGGTTTTCCTCTCAGCGTGCAGTGAATGTCAGAGGGATGTGAGGAGAGTATTGCCTATTTGAATGCAGTGATCTCCTTCTACGGGGTCTATTTCATAGGTTCTCTGTTATCGGTCGTAGAGATTCATCTCTTACGTCCCTTTTCAGATCGACGATATACTCTTATTTATATACCATTACCTCTGCTGATTTTCGTTTCAGTACTGGTTGGCTTTCTACAAACATGTAGATGAGTGTCCTGGGGTAAGTAAATCTTATTTTCTGTGACACTCTAAGCTATGGTTGGGCACTTTGTTTATAAAGTTCTAAATATATGTATTCAAACATTTATTTGCCTTGACTCAGGATGTTCAACATTCCTTATTTTCAGACAGTCAGTTTCATATTTGGGATAATGCATTTGAATCAATCTTTTTTTACCTTAAAATTTGACTCTTTTTTCCTGTGGGCTGTTAGGCCTCGCGGGGGCTGAAAATGCTTCATTTTATTGCGTCATTCTTGGCGCGGACTTTTTTGGCGCAAAAAATCTTTTCTGTTTCCGGCGTCATACGTGTCGCCGGAAGTTGCGTCATTTTTGACGTCCTTTTGCGCCAAAAGTGTCGGCGTTCCGGGTGTGGCGTCATTTTTGGCGCCAAAAAGCATTTAGGCGCCAAATAATGTGGGCGTCTTATTTGGCGCTAAAAAATATGGACGTCGCTTTTGTCTCCACATTATTTCAGTCTCATTTTTTCTTTGCTTCTGGTTACTAGAAGCTTGTTTATTGGCATTTTTTCCCATTCCTGAAACTGTCATTTAAGGAATTTGTTCAATTTTGCTTTATATGTTGTTTTTTCTCTTACATATTGCAAGATGTCTCACGTTGCATCTGAGTCAGAAGATACTTCAGGAAAATCGCTGTCTAGTGCTGGAACTACCAAAGCTAAGTGTATCTGCTGTAAACTTTTGGTAGCTATTCCTCCGGCTGTTGTTTGTATTAATTGTCATGACAAACTTGTTAAAGCAGATAATATTTCCTTTAGTAAAGTACCATTGCCTGTTGCAGTTCCTTCAACATCTAAGGTGCAGAATGTTCCTGATAACATAAGAGATTTTTGTTTCTGAATCCATCAAGAAGGCTATGTCTGTTATTTCTCCTTCTAGTAAACATAAAAAATCTTTTAAAACTTCTCTCTCTACAGATGAATTTTTAAATGAACATCATCATTCTGATTCTGATGACTCTTCTGGTTCAGAGGATTCTGTCTCAGAGATTGATGCTGATAAATCTTCATATTTATTTAAATGGAATTTATTCGTTCTTTACTTAAAGAAGTACTAATTGCTTTAGAAATAGAGGATTCTGGTCCTCTTGATACTAATTCTAAACGTTTAGATAAGGTATTAAAATCTCCTGTGGTTATTCCAGAAGTTTTTCCTGTTCCTAATGCTATTTCTGAAGTAATTTCCAGAGAATGGAATAATTTGGGTAATTCATTTACTCCTTCTAAACGTTTTAAGCAATTATATCCTGTGCCATCTGACAGATTAGAATTTTGGGACAAAATCCCTAAAGTTGATGGGGCTATTTCTACCCTTGCTAAACGTACTACTATTCCTACGTCAGATGGTACTTCGTTTAAGGATCCTTTAGATAGGAAAATTGAATCCTTTCTAAGAAAAGCTTATCTGTGTTCAGGTAATCTTCTTAGACCTGCTATATCATTGGCTGATGTTGCTGCAGCTTCAACTTTTTGGTTGGAGACTTTAGCGCAACAAGTAACAGATCATGATTCTCATAATATTATTATTCTTCTTCAGCATGCTAATAATTTTATCTGTGATGCCATTTTTGATATTATCAGAGTTGATGTCAGGTTTATGTCTCTAGCTATTTTAGCTAGAAGAGCTTTATGGCTTAAAACTTGGAATGCTGATATGGCTTCTAAATCAACTCTGCTTTCCATTTCTTTCCAGGGTAACAAATTATTTGGTTCTCAGTTGGATTCTATTATCTCAACTGTTACTGGTGGGAAAGGAACTTTTTTACCACAGGATAAAAAATCTAAGGGTAAAAACAGGGCTAATAATCGTTTTCGTTCCTTTCGTTTCAACAAAGAACAAAAGCCTGATCCTTCATCCTCAGGAGCAGTTTCAGTTTGGAAAACCATCTCCAGTCTGGAATAAATCCAAGCCTTCTAGAAAGGCAAAGCCTGCTTCTAAGTCCACATGAAGGTGCGGCCCTCATTCCAGCTCAGCTGGTAGGGGGCAGGTTACGTTTTTTCAAAGAAATTTGGATCAATTCTGTTCACAATCTTTGGATTCAGAACATTGTTTAAGAAGGGTACAGAATTGGTTTCAAGATGAGACCTCCTGCAAAGAGATTTTTTTCTTTCCCGTGTCCCAGTAAATCCAGTGAAAGCTCAAGCATTTCTGAATTGTGTTTCAGATCTAGAGTTGGCTGGAGTAATTATGCCAGTTCCAGTTCTGGAACAGGGGATGGGGTTTTATTCAAATCTCTTCATTGTACCAAAGAAGGAGAATTCCTTCAGACCAGTTCTGGATCTAAAAATATTGAATCGTTATGTAAGGATACCAACGTTCAAAATGGTAAACTGTAAGGACTATCTTGCCTTTTGTTCAGCAAGGGCATTATATGTCCACAATAGATTTACAGGATGCTTATCTGCATATTCCGATTCATCCAGATCATTATCAGTTCCTGAGATTCTCTTTTCTGGACAAGCATTACCAGTTTGTGGCTCTTCCGTTTGGCCTAGCTACAGCTCCAAGAATTTTTACAAAGGTTCTCGGTGCCCTTCTGTCTGTAATCAGAGAACAGGGTATTGTGGTATTTCCTTATTTGGACGATATCTTGGTACTTGCTCAGTCTTTACATTTAGCAGAATCTCATACGAATCGACTTGTGTTGTTTCTTCAAGATCATGGTTGGAGGATCAATTCACCAAAAAGTTCATTGATTCCTCAGTCAAGGGTAACCTTTCTGGGTTTCCAGATAGATTCAGTGTCCATGACTCTATCTTTAACAGACAAGAGACGTCTAAAATTGATTTCAGCTTGTCGAAACCTTCAGTCACAATCATTCCCTTCGGTAGCCTTATGCATGGAAATTCTAGGTCTTATGACTGCTGCATCGGACGCGATCCCCTTTGCTCGTTTTCACATGCGACCTCTTCAGCTCTGTATGCTGAATCAATGGTGCAAGGATTACACAAAGATATCTCAATTAATATCTTTAAAACCGATTGTACGACGCTCTCTAACGTGGTGGACAGATCACCATCGTTTAGTTCAGGGGGCTTCTTTTGTGCTTCCGACCTGGACTGTAATTTCAACAGATGCAAGTCTCACAGGTTGGGGAGCTGTGTGGGGATCTCTGACGGCACAAGGAGTTTGGTAATCTCAGGAGGGTGAGATTACCAATCAATATTTTGGAACTCCGTGCAATTTTTCAGAGCTCTTCAGTCTTGGCCTCTTCTGAAGAGAGAATCGTTCATTTGTTTTCAGACAGACAATGTCACAACTGTGGCATACATCAATCATCAAGGAGGAACTCACAGTCCTCTGGCTATGAAAGAAGTATCTCGAATTCTGGTTTGGGCGGAATCCAGCTCCTGTCTAATCTCTGCGGTTCATATCCCAGGTGTAGACAATTGGGAAGCGGATTATCTCAGTCGCCAACGTTGCATCCGGGCGAATGGTCTCTTCACCCAGAGGTATTTTCTTCAGATTGTTCAAATGTGGGAGCTTCCAGAAATAGATCTGATGGCGTCTCATCTAAACAAGAAACTTCCCAGGTATCTGTCCAGATCCCGGGATCCTCAGGCGGAAGCAGTGGATGCATTTTCACTTCCTTGGAAGTATCATCCTGCTTATCTTTCCGCCTCTAGTTCTTCTTCCAAGAGTAATCTCCAAGATTCTGTTGGAATGCTCGTTTGTGCTGCTGGTAGCTCCGGCATGGCCTCACAGGTTTTGGTATGCGGATCTTGTCCGGATGGCCTCTTGCCATCCGTGGACTCTTCCGCTACGACCAGACCTTCTGTCGCAAGGTCCTTTTTTCCATCAGGATCTCAAATCCTTAAATTTAAAGGTATGGAGATTGAACGCTTGATTCTTGGTCAAAGAGGTTTCTCTGACTCTGTGATTAATACTATGTTACAGGCTCGTAAATCTGTATCCAGAGAGATATATTATAGAGTCTGGAAGACTTATATTTCTTGGTGTCTTTTTCATCATTTTTCTTGGCATTCTTTTAGAATTCCGAGAATTTTACAGTTTCCTTCAGGATGGTTTAGATAAAGGTTTATCCGCAAGTTCTTTGAAAGGACAAATCTCTGCTCTTTCTGTTCTTTTTCACAGAAAGATTGCTAATCTTCCTGATATTCATTGTTTTGTACAAGCTTTGGTTCGTATAAAACCTGTCATTAAGTCAATTTCTCCTCCTTGGAGTTTTGAATTTGGTTCTGGGGGCTCTTCAAGCTCCTCCGTTTGAACCTATGCATTCATTGGACATTAAATTACTTTCTTGGAAAGTTTTGTTCCTTTTGGCAATCTCTTCTGCCAGAAGAGTTTCTGAATTATCTGCTCTTTCTTGTGAGTCTCCTTTTCTGATTTTTTCATCAGGATAAGGCAGTGTTGCGAACTTCTTTTGAATTTTTACCTAAAGTTGTGAATTCCAACAACATTAGTAGAGAAATTGTGGTTCCTTCATTATGTCCTAATCCTAAGAATTCAAAGGAGAAATCGTTACATTCTTTGGATGTTGTTAGAGCTTTGAAATATTATGTTGAAGCTACTAAGTCTTTTCCGAAAGACTTCTAGTTTATTTGTTATCTTTTCCGGTTCTAGAAAAGGCCAGAAAGCTTCTGCCATTTCTTTGGCATCTTGGTTGAAATCTTTAATTCATCTTGCCTATGTTGAGTCGGGTAAAACTCCGCCTCAAAGGATTACAGCTCATTCTACTAGGTCAGTTTCTACTTCCTGGGCGGTTTAGGAATGAAGCTTCGGATTGATCAGATTTGCAAAGCAGCAACTTGGTCCTCTTTGCATACTTTTACTAAATTCTACCATTTTGATGTATTTTCTTCTTCTGAAGCAGTTTTTGGTAGAAAAGTACTTCAGGCAGCGGTTTCAGTTTGAATCTTCTGCTTATGTTTTTCATTAAACTTTATTTTGGGTGTGGATTATTTTCAGCAGGAATTGGCTGTCTTTATTTTATCCCTCCCTCTCTAGTGACTCTTGTGTGGAAAGATCCACATCTTGGGTAATCATTATCCCATACGTCACTAGCTCATGGACTCTTGCTAATTACATGAAAGAAAACATAATTTATGTAAGAACTTACCTGATAAATTCATTTCTTTCATATTAGCAAGAGTCCATGAGGCCCGCCCTTTTTTTGTGGTGGTTATGATTTTTGTATAAAGCACAATTATTCCAATTCCTTATTTTATATGCTTTCGCACTTTTTTATCACCCCACTTCTTGGCTATTCGTTAAACTGAATTGTGGGTGTGGTGAGGGGTGTATTTATAGGCATTTTGAGGTTTGGGAAACTTTGCCCCTCCTGGTAGGAATGTATATCCCATACGTCACTAGCTCATGGACTCTTGCTAATATGAAAGAAATGAATTTATCAGGTAAGTTCTTACATAAATTATGTTTTTATGCTAGTGGGTTTTAGGTTTCATCCCTCTTTCAGTGCTACTTGTGTGGTGGCTGCCATGTCAGTCTCTTTGAGTTTGTATCAAGGGAGGAGGAGATCCAAGATTATGTTTTCCTATTAAGGGTATAGGAATGTCAACATTTCTTTCATGTAAGTGGCAATAGTCCATGAGCTAGGGATGTATGGGATATACATTCCTACCAGGAGGGGGGCAAAGTTTCCCAAACCTCAAAATTGCCTATAAATACACCTCTTACCACACTCATACCTCAGTTTTACAAACTTTGACTCCTATGGAGGTGGTGATGTAAGTTGTGCTTGATTTCTTCTGTGATAGGCACTTCTAAGCTTTCTGAAGCCCAATTCCTCTGAGTACAGTGTTTGTCAGATGGATGTGAAGGGAGTATTGCCTATTGATTTTATGGTTTCACCCATGGGAAATCTATTCAAAGGCTCTCTTTAATCTGTCGCAGGGATTCATCCCCTGCCTCCCTTTTCAGATTGATATTATACTCCTATACCATTAACTCTGCTGATATTTTTCAGTACTGGTTTGGCTGTCTATGTGGATGGGTGTCTTCTGGTAAGTATGTATAATTTTTTAAGACACTCTCAGCTATGTTTGGCGCTTTATATTATATTGTAAAGTTTTAAATATGTGTTTGCTAATATTTGCCATGAGTCAGGTCTATGTATATTTCCCTTTTTTTTTTTGCAGACTGTCAGTTTGAGTATGGAAATTAAGAGGGACAGTAAACCTTAAAAAATAAGTTATATAATTCTGTCACAGGAGCGAGCTGCACTTAGTGCTATGGCGCGGTCGGGCCGGGCTGTGACTATACAGCTGGCCCGATGCGCTGACTAAATATAACAGACCCGCTCAGCATAGAGCGGGTCTGTAAAAGCGCCATATTTTTAACATATTAAAAGGGAGAAAAGGCATGTATAACTATAGCACTTAAATAATGTTATATAAATTCTGCACTATGTGCAGAATTATATAACATTATTTTTAAGGTTTTACTGTCCCTTTAAGTTTGGGGAAATTATTTTTTTCTTACATGGGGTTCCAGTTCTTTCAATTTGACTTTGTTTTCAAAAAAAATTTGCGGGCAAATTAGGCTTGCGATGATGCAAAATGCAGTTTTTATGGCGTCATTCTTTCCTGCGTCTTTGTTGACGTTAGTTCTTTTGGAGCGAAGTTGTGCTTGTTATGACCCGAGTTGCGTCATTTCCTGGTGTTGGCTTTGGCACAAAAACATTTTTTCACTTCCTTTTGCGTCATTCGTCATACTTGGCGCCAATTTTTCTTTGTATATAACCCCTTTTCCTTTAATGCTTCTTGTTCTCTTTATATTTTTAAAAGCGACGATGCTTATTTTCCTGCATCTTACTTTAGCATAAGCATTTTTTCCAATTCCTGAAACTGCTATATGAAGAAATTGGATATTTTGTTTAAATGTTGTTGTTTTCTCTTGTTAGGTGTATCCAGTCCACGGATCATCCATTACTTGTGGGATATTCTCCTTCCTTCCCAACAGGAAGTTGCAAGAGGATCAACCACAGCAGAGCTTCTATATAGCTCCTCCCCTAACTGCCATATTCAGTCATTCTCTTGCAAGCTCTCAACATAGCTGGAGGTAGTAAGAGGAAAGTAGTAAAATATAGTTAGTTTTTTCTTCAATCAAAAGTTTGTTTTTAAATGGTACCGGAGTGTACTATTTTCTCAGGCAACATTTAGAAGAAGAATCTGACTGCATTTTTCTATGATCTTAGAAGAAGTAACTAAGATCCACTGCTATTCTCACATATGTCTGAGGAGTGAGGTATCTTCAGAGGGAGAATGGCGTGCAGGGTATCCTGCAATAAGGTATGTGCAGTTAAGTTTTTCTAGGGATGGAATTTGCTAGAAAATGCTGCTGATACCGGATTAATGTAAGTTAAAGTCTTAATACAGTGATTTCATAGCGACTAGTATCAGGCTTGCTATCAGAGGTATATACTCTGATTAATGTGCAATATAAAACGTTTGCTGGCATGTTTAATCGTTTTTATATATGCTTTGGTGATAAAACTTATTGGGGGCCTAGTTTTTTCTACATGGCTGGCTTTATTTTTGCCTAGAAACAGTTTCCTGAGGCTTTCCACTGTTATAGTATAAAAGTTACAGTTTGGTGCAGTTAAAATTACAAACTGTGACATTCAGCTTCCCTCAGCAGTCCCCTGCATGCTATAGGACATCTCTGAAGGGCTCAAAAGGCTTCAAAAGTAGGAGCTGTGGCAGTTGTTATGACTGTTTAAAAAACATATTTTTCGTTTTGTTAATCTGTTTTTTGTATTAAGGGGTTAATCATCCATTTGCAAGTGGGTGCAATGCTCTGCTAACTTGTTACATACACTGTAAATTAGGGTTGCACCGATACCATTTTTTTAAGACCGAGTACAAGTACCGGAACTTGTTTTCAAATACTTGCCGATACCAATTACCGATACTTTTTTTTTTATGTCATGTGACAGTTTACCAAGCACAATACAGACTAATTATTTAAGATTCCTTCTTTATAATTATGAAGGACTGTAGCTCTAAAGACATTATGAAATAATAAAACCGGTTTTATTTGTCACAAAGTTCACAGAACATGTTTAGAAATAAAAATATTACAATAAAATATATTAACAACAACAATAAATAACAAATATAAAATTGCAACCAACCAAAAGTGTCATACAGTAAAAAATAGAACAGAATACTGTTTAATCATGGCAAACAACACTATGGGCTAGATTACATTTGACTGGTAAGCTTTACCAATGCTCTCATTACACGTCCTACTCCATTAAAGGCTATGGAGTTGGAAATGTGAACAGAGCATTGGTAAAGCTTACCAATCAAATGTAATCTAAATCTAGTCCTATAATTGCAGGATGAGTGTTCATTGGGATTAACTTAATTTTTCTTATGAGTACTCTTCCTGCAATTATGTAAGCTAAGATGTTCCTCAGAGTACAGTATGTTTTGAACATAATTGTGCAAGATGAGAACTAGCAGTATAAAAGGCAATCTAGCAATTAGAATAATTTTTCAAAAGTTAGTGGCAAGTTCTTTATAAGGAACAGAACAGAAGCATCTCTGCATGTTCAGCTATAAGTCTGTTTTTGCTATCAGTAAGGATGTTCAACTTTCCACACTACTGCATGGGGCATAAAGATATTTTTGGGCCATTTTAGCCAGAGCTGGAAATCTCAGTTTATTAACTGCCCAGTACTTCAGGGGTTTGTCTAAACGATGTAAAGTAATCTCTCGTACAATAATACAAATAACAGCAATTTGTATTGGCAGAACAGTAGTAAACAATTTTTAGTTTAGTCTCCACTCCAGCTTTAAATGAAATGGGAACATGCAGTTTGAAAAAAACACCACAAGATAGCATATGGGTAGTAAGTGGAGGTATCGGTTTAAGTATTGGTGCATTTGCACGAGTACAAGTACTCATGCAAGTAATTGGTATCGGTACCGATACTAGTATCGGTATCGATGCAACCCTACTGTAAATATTTCGTTAGTTTAACTGCCTTTTTTCACTGTTATTTCAAATTTTGGCAAAATTTGTTTCTCTTAAAGGCACAGTAACGTTTTCTTTCATGTAATTAACAAGAGTCCATGAGCTAGTGACGTATGGGATATACATTCCTACCAGGAGGGGCAAAGTTTCCCAAACCTTAAAATGCCTATAAATACACCCCTCACCACACCCACAAATCAGTTTTACAAACTTTGCCTCCGATGGAGGTGGTGAAGTAAGTTTGTGCTAGATTCTACGTTGATATGCGCTCCGCAGCAAGTTGGAGCCCGGTTTTTCCTCTCAGCGTGCAGTGAATGTCAGAGGGATGTGAGGAGAGTATTGCCTATTTGAATGCAGTGATCTCCTTCTAAGGGGTCTATTTCATAGGTTCTCTGTTATCGGTCGTAGAGATTCATCTCTTACCTCCCTTTTCAGATCGACGATATACTCTTATATATACCATTACCTCTGCTGATTCTCGTTTCAGTACTGGTTTGGCTATCTGCTATATGTAGATGAGTGTCCTGGGGTAAGTAAGTCTTATTTTCTGTGACACTCCTAGCTATGGTTGGGCACTTTGTTTATAAAGTTCTAAATATATGTATTCAAACATTTATTTGCCTTGACTCAGAATGTTCAACTTTCCTTATTTCAGACAGTCAGTTTCATATTTGGGATAATGCATTTTAATTTAACATATTTTACCTTAAAATTTGACTTTTTCCCTGTTGGGGCTGTTAGGCTCGCGGGGGCTGAAAATGCTTCATTTTATTGCGTCATTCTTGGCGCGGACTTTTTTGGCGCAAAAATTCTATTTTCCGTTTCCGGCGTCATACGTGTCGCCGGAAGTTGCGTCATCTTTGACGTTATTTTGCGCCAAAGATGTAGGCGTTTCCGGATGTGGCGTCATTTTTGGCGCCAAAAGCATTTAGGCGCCAAATAATGTGGGCGTCTTTTTTTGGCGCTAAAAAATATGGGCGTCATTTTTGTCTCCACATTATTTAAGTCTCATTATTTATTGCTTCTGGTTGCTAGAAGCTTGTTCACTGGCATTTTTTTCCCATTCCTGAAACTGTCATTTAAGGAATTTGATCAATTTTGCTTTATATGTTGTTTTTTTTCTTTACATATTGCAAGATGTTCCACGTTGCAACTGAGTCAGAAGTTACTACAGGAAAATCACTACACAGTGCTGGAGCTACCAAGCTAAGTCTGCTATAAACTTTTTGGTATCTGTTTCTCCAGCTGGTTATTTGTATTGCATGTCATGTCAAACTTATTAATGCAGATAAAATTTCCTTTAGTTACTGTTACATTACCTGTTGCTGTTCCGTCAACATCTAATTTTCAGAGTGTTCCTGATAACATAAGAGATTTTATTTATTTTAAATCCATTAAGAAGGCTATGTCTGTTATTTCTCCTTCTAGTATACATAAAAGTCTTTTAAAACTTCTCTTTTTTTCAGATGAATTTTTAAATGAACATCATCATTTTGATGCTGATAAATCTTTGTATTTGTTCAAGATGGAATTTATTCGTTCTTTACTTAAAGAAGTGTTATTTGCATTAGAAATAGAGGATTCTGGTCCTCTTGATACTAAATGTAAACGTTTAAATAAGGTAGTTATTCCAGAAGTGTTTTATCTCCCTGATGCTATTTCTGAAGTAATTTCCAGGGAATGGAATAATTTGGGTAATTTATTTACTCCTTCTAGACGTTTAAGCAAATTATATCCTGTGCCATCTGACAGATTAGAGTTTTTTGGGACAAAAAATCCCTAAGGTTATGGGGCTGTCTCTACTCCTGCTAATGTACTACTATTCCTATGGCAGATAGTACTTCATTTAAGGATCCTTTAGATAGGAAAATTGAATCCTTTCTAAGAAAAGCTTACTTATGTTCAGGTAATCTTCTTAGACCTGCTATATTTTTAGCGGATGTTGCTGCAGCTTCAACTTTTTGGTTAGAAGCTTTAGCGCAACAAGTAACAGATCATAATTTTATAGCATTATTATTATTCTATAACATGCTAATAATTTTATTGGTGATACCATCTTTTGATATCATTAGAGTTGATGTCAGGTATATGTCTCTAGCTATTTTAGCTAGAAAAGCTTTATGGATTAAACTTGGAATGCTGACATGTCTTCTAAGTCAACTTTGCTTTCCCTTTCTTTCCAGGGTAAATAATCATTTTGTTCCTTTCCTCACAACAAGGAACAAAAGCCTGATCCTTCATCCTCAGGAGCGGTATCAGTTTGGAAACTATTTTCAGTTTGGAATATATCCGAGCTTTATAGAAACCTATAGCCAGCTCCTAAGTACCTATGAAGGTGCGGCCCTTATTCCAGCTCAGCTGGTATGGGGCAGATTACGTTTTCTTCAAAGAAATTTGGATCAATTCCGTTCTTAATCTCTGGTTTCAGAAACATTGTTTCAGAAAGGTACAGAATTGGCTTCAAGTTAAGGCCTCCTGCTAAGAGATTCTTTTCTTTCCCGTGTCCCAGTTAACACAGCAAGGCTCAGCATTTCTGAAATGTGTTTCAGATCTAGAGTTGGCTGGAGTATTTATGCCAGTTCCAGTTCTGGAACAGGGGCTGGGGTTTTATTTTATCTCTTCATTGTACCAAAGAAGGTCAATTCCTTCAGACCAGTTCTGGATCTATCATTATTGAATCGTTATGTTAGGATACCAACATTCAAGATGGTTACTGTAGGACTATCCTGCCTTTTGTTTAGCAAGGGCATTATATGTCTGCAATAGATTTACAGGATGTGTATCTGCATATTCCGATTCATCCAGATTACTTTTAGTGTCTGAGATTCTCTTTTTAGACAAGCATTACCAGTTTTGTGGCTCTACCGTTTGGCCTAGCCTCAGTTCCAAGAATTTTTTTCAAAGGTTCTCGGTGCCCTTCTTCTGTAATCAGAGAATAGGGTTTTGGTATTTCCTTATTTGGACGATATCTTGGTACTTGCTCAGTCTTCTCATTTTCGAAGAATCTCATACGAATCGACTTGTGTTGTTTCTTCAAGTTCATGGTTGGAGGATCAATTTACCATTCAGTTCATTGATTCCTCAGACAAGGGTAACCTTTTTAGGTTTCTAGATAAATTCAGTGTCTATGACTCTGTCCTTGTCAGACAAGAGAAGTTTAACATTGATATCAGCTTGTCAAAACCTTCAGTCACAATCATTCCCTTTGGTAGCCTTATGCATGGAAATGTTGGGTCTTAGGACTGCCGCATCAGATGCGATCTCCTTTGCTCGTTTTCACATGCGACCTCTTCAGCTCTGTATGCTGAACCAATGGTGCAGGGATTACTCAAAGATATATCAATTAATATCTTTAAACCGATTTTACGACACTCTCTGACATGGTGGACAGATCACCATCGTTTAGTTCAGGGGGCTTCTTTGTTCTTCCGACCTGGACTATAATCTCAACAGATTCAAGTCTTACAGGTTGGGGAGCTGTGTGGGGGTCTCTGACGGCACAAGGGGTTTGGGAATCTCAGGAGGTGAGATTTCCGATCAATATTTTGGAACTCCGTGCAATTTTCAGAGCTCTTCAGTCTTGGCCTCTTCTGAAGAGAGAGTTGTTCATTGTTTTCAGATAAGACAATGTCACAACTGTGGCATACATCAATCATCAAGGAGGGACTCACAGTCCTCTGGTTATGAAAGAAGTATCTCGAATTTTTGTTTGGGCGGAATCCAGCTCCTGTCTAATCTCTGCGGTTTATATCCCAGGTATGGACAATTGGAAAGCGGATTATCTCAGTCGCCAAACGTTGCATCCGGGCGAATGGTCTCTTCACCCAGAGGTATTTCTTCAGATTGTTCAAATGTGGGAACTTCCAGAAATAGATCTGATGGCTTCTCATCTAAACAAGAAACTTCCCAGGTATCTGTCTAGATCCCGGGATCTTCAGGCGGAGGCAGTGGATGCATTTTCACTTCCTTGGAAGTATCATCCTGCCTATATCTTTCCGCCTCTAGTTCTTCTTCCAAGAGTAATCTCCAAGATTCTGAAGGAATGCTCGTTTGTTCTGCTGGTAGCTCCGGCATGGCCTCACAGGTTTTGGTATGCGGATCTTGTCCGGATGGCCTCTTGCCAACCGTGGACTCTTCCGTTAAGACCAGACCTTTTGTCTCAAGGTCCTTTTTTCCATCAGGATCTGAAATCCTTAAATTTAAAGGTATGGAGATTGAACGCTTGATTCTTGGTCAAAGAGGTTTCTCTGACTCTGTGATTAATACTATGTTACAGGCTCGTAAATTTGTATCCAGAGAGATATATTATAGAGTCTGGAAGACTTATATTTCTTGGTGTCTTTCTCATCATTTTTCTTGGCATTCTTTTAGAATACCGAGACTATTACAATTTCTTCAGGATGTTTAGATAAGGGTTTGTCCGCAAGTTCCTTGAAAGGTCAAATCTCTGCTCTTTCTGTTCTTTTTCACAGAAAGATTGCTGTTCTTCCTGATATTCATTGTTTTGTACAAGCTTTGGTTCGTATAAAGCCTGTCATTAAGTCAATTTCTCCTCCTGGAGTTTGAATTTGGTTCTGGGGGCTCTTCAAGCTCCTCCATTTGAACCTATGCATTCATTGGATATTAAATTACTTTCTTGGAAAGTTTTGTTCCTTTTGGCCATCTCTTCTACCAGAAGAGTTTCTGAATTATCTGCTCTTTCTTGTGAGTCTCCTTTTCTGATTCTTCATCAGGATAAGGCGGTGTTGCGAACTTCTTTTGAATTTTACCTAAAGTTGTGAATTCCAACAACATTAGTGGAGAAATTGTGGTTCCTTCATTATGTCCTAATCCTAAGAATTCTAAGGAGAAATCGTTGCATTCTTTGGATGTTGTTAGAGCTTTGAAATATTATGTTGAAGCTACGAAATCTTTCTGTAAGACTTCTAGTCTATTTGTTATCTTTTCCGGTTCTAGGAAAGGCCAGAAAGCTTCTGCCATTTCTTTGGCATCTTGGTTGAAATCCTTTATTCATCTTGCCTATGTTGAGTCGGGTAAAATTCCGCCTCAGAGAATTACAGCTCATTCTACTAGGTCAGTATCTACTTCCTGGGCGTTTAGGAATGAAGCTTCGGTTGACCAGATTTGCAAAGCAGCAACTTGGTCCTCTTTGCATACTTTTACTAAATTCTACCATTTTGATGTATTTTCTTCTTCTGAAGCAGTTTTTGGTAGAAAAGTTCTTCAGGCAGCGGTTTCAGTTTGAATCTTCTGCTTATGTTTTTTGTTAAACTTTATTTTGGGTGTGGATTATTTTCAGCAGGAATTGGCTGTCTTTATTTTATCCCTCCCTCTCTAGTGACTCTTGTGTGGAAAGATCCACATCTTGGGTAGTCCATTATCCCATACGTCACTAGCTCATGGACTCTTGTTAATTACATGAAAGAAAACATAATTTATGTAAGAACTTACCTGATAAATTCATTTCTTTCATATTAACAAGAGTCCATGAGGCCCACCCTTTTTTGTGGTGGTTATGATTTTTTTTATAAAGCACAATTATTCCAATTCCTTATTTTATATGCTTCGCACTTTTTTTCTTATCACCCCACTTCTTGGCTATTCGTTAAACTGATTTGTGGGTGTGGTGAGGGGTGTATTTATAGGCATTTTAAGGTTTGGGAAACTTTGCCCCTCCTGGTAGGAATGTATATCCCATACGTCACTAGCTCATGGACTCTTGTTAATATGAAAGAAATGAATTTATCAGGTAAGTTCTTACATAAATTATGTTTTTTTATATTGCTTGTTAACTTGATTTAAAGTGTTTTCCAAGCTTGCTAGTCTCATTGCTAGTCTGTATAAACATGTCTGACATAGAGGAAACTCCTTGTTCATTATGTTTAAAAGCCATGGTGGAACCCCATAGGAGAATGTGTACTAAATGTATTGATTTCACTTTAAACAATAAAGATCAGCTGTTATCTTTATTTTGAAAAAAGTTTTATTAATTTTAGTTCCAAAAACATAACAAATTCAGACATGTACAATCAGCATATAAGTACAATAAATGCATTTCAAATGTTGTCAGGTTCATATCTCTCTTTAACAGTTTTAAGGTTCAAAAGTTCAGGTGTTCTTACTCTAAAGTCCGTAGGTGTCTTAGATTCTTATTACAGTTAGCCACAACTCAGAACATAACATATCCTAATTTACGAAATCTAGAACATAAGGGTTAAGTAGTCAACAGTCTATGCCTTCAGAATAAATAAATATACAATGGTTATCCGTTGACAGTTGATCCCGGCTCTCTCCCCCCCTCTCTTGTGTCTGTGGGACTAACCCCACATGTCTCTGTAATTCTTTGCCTGTTGGCTTCATGGTACATAATGAAAGGTTCCCATTGGGCAATAAATTCCTCCTTCGTATTTAAGGTATCTGCTGCTAAACTAGCCATTTCATAGTGGTAAATTATTTTATTCTTGACAAATGTGAAACTCGGAGGTGTTGTTTTCCAGTATTGAGCAATACAGATTCTGACTACTGTGCAGACGGTCATCACTATTTCTTTCATGTAATTAGCAAGAGTCCATTAGCTAGTGACGTATGAGATATACATTCCTACCAGGAGGGGCAAAGTTTCCCAAACCTCAAAATGCCTATAAATACACCCCTCACCACACCCACAATTCAGTTTTACAAACTTTGCCTCCGATGGAGGTGGTGAAGTAAGTTTGTGCTAGATTCTACGTTGATATGCGCTCCGCAGCAAGTTGGAGCCCGGTTTTCCTCTCAGCGTGCAGTGAATGTCAGAGGGATGTGAGGAGAGTATTGCCTATTTGAATGCAGTGATCTCCTTCTACGGGGTCTATTTCATAGGTTCTCTGTTATCGGTCGTAGAGATTCATCTCTTACCTCCCTTTTCAGATCGACGATATACTCTTATATATACCATTACCTCTGCTGATTCTCGTTTCAGTACTGGTTTGGCTTTCTACAAACATGTAGATGAGTGTCCTGGGGTAAGTAATTCTTATTTTCTGTGACACTCTAAGCTATGGTCGGGCACTTTGTTTATAAAGTTCTAAATATATGTATTCAAACATTTATTTGCCTTGACTCAGAATGTTCAACTTTCCTTATTTTTCAGACAGTCAGTTTCATATTTGGGATAATGCATTTTTAATCATTTTTTCTTACCTTCAAAAAATTTGACTCTTTTTCCCTGTGGGCTGTTAGGCTCGCGGGGGCTGAAAATGCTTCATTTTATTGCGTCATTCTTGGCGCGGACTTTCTTGGCGCAAAAATTCTTTTCCGTTTCCGGCGTCATACGTGTCGCCGGAAGTTGCGTCATTTTTTGACGTTATTTTGCGCCAAAAATGTCGGCGTTCCGGATGTGGCGTCATTTTTGGCGCCAAAAGCATTTAGGCGCCAAATAATGTGGGCGTCTTATTTGGCGCTAAAAAATATGGGCGTCGCTTTTGTCTCCACATTATTTAAGTCTCATTTTTCATTGCTTCTGGTTGCTAGAAGCTTGTTCTTTGGCATTTTTCCCATTCCTGAAACTGTCATTTAAGGAATTTGATCAATTTTGCTTTATATGTTGTTTTTTCTCTTACATATTGCAAGATGTCTCACGTTGCATCTGAGTCAGAAGATACTACAGGAAAATCGCTGTCTAGTACTGGATCTACCAAAGCTAAGTGTATCTGCTGTAAACTTTTGGTAGCTATTCCTCCAGCTGTTGTTTGTATTGATTGTCATGACAAACTTGTTAATGCAGATAATATTTCCTTTAGTAAAGTACCATTGCCTGTTGCAGTTCCTTCAACATCTAAGGTGCAGAATGTTCCTGATAACATAAGAGATTTTGTTTCTGAATCCATAAAGAAGGCTATGTCTGTTATTTCTCCTTCTAGTAAACGTAAAAAATCTTTTAAAACTTCTCTCCCTACAGATGAATTTTTAAATGAACATCATCATTCTGATTCTGATGACTCTTCTGGTTCAGAGGATTCTGTCTGAGGTTGATGCTGATAAATCTTCATATTTATTTAAAATGGAATTTATTCGTTCTTTACTTAAAGAAGTTCTAATTGCTTTAGAAATAGAGGATTCTGGTCCTCTTGATACTAATTCTAAACGTTTGGATAAGGTATTTAAATCTCCTGTGGTTATTCCAGAAGTTTTTCCTGTTCCTAATGCTATTTCTGCAGTAATTTCCAAAGAATGGGATAAATTGGGTAATTCATTTACTCCTTCTAAACGTTTTTAAGCAATTATATCCTGTGCCGTCTGACAGATTAGAATTTTGGGACAAAATCCCTAAAGTTGATGGGGCTATTTCTACCCTTGCTAAACGTACTACTATTCCTACGTCAGATGGTACTTCATTTAAGGATCCTTTAGATAGGAAAATTGAATCCTTTCTAAGAAAAGCTTATCTGTGTTCAGGTAATCTTCTTAGACCTGCTATATCTTTGGCTGATGTTGCTGCAGCTTCAACTTTTTGGTTGGAAACTTTAGCGCAACAAGTAACACATCATGATTCTCATGATATTATTATTCTTCTTCAGCATGCTAATAATTTTATCTGTGATGCCATCTTTGATATTATCAGAGTTGATGTCAGGTTTATGTCTCTAGCTATTTTAGCTAGAAGAGCTTTATAGCTTAAGACTTGGAATGCTGATATGGCTTCTAAATCAACTCTACTTTCCATTTCTTTCCAGGGTAACAAATTATTTGGTTCTCAGTTGGATTCTATTATTTCAACTGTTACTGGTGGGAAAGGAACTTTTTTACCACAGGATAAAAAAATCTAAGGGTAAAAACAGGGCTAATAATCGTTTTCGTTCCTTTCGTTTCAACAAAGAACAAAAGTCTGATCCTTCATCCTCAGGAGCAGTTTCAGTTTGGAAACCATCTCCAATCTGGAATAAATCCAAGCCAGCCAGAAAGGCAAAGCCTGCTTCTAAGTCCACATGAAGGTGCGGCCCTCATTCCAGCTCAGCTGGTAGGGGGCAGGTTACGTTTTTTCAAAGAAATTTGGATCAATTCTGTTCACAATCTTTGGATTCAGAACATTGTTTCAGAAGGGTACAGAATTGGTTTCAAGATGAGACCTCCTGCAAAGAGATTTTTTCTTTCCCGTGTCCCAGTAAATCCAGTAAAAGCTCAAGCATTTCTGAATTGTGTTTCAGATCTAGAGTTGACTGGAGTAATTATGCCAGTTCCAGTTCAGGAACAGGGGATGGGGTTTTATTCAAATCTCTTCATTGTACCAAAGAAGGAGAATTCCTTCAGACCAGTTCTGGATCTAAAAATATTGAATCGTTATGTAAGGATACCAACGTTCAAGATGGTAACTGTAAGGACTATCTTGCCTTTTGTTCAGCAAGGGAATTATATGTCCACAATAGATTTACAGGATGCATATCTGCATATTCCGATTCATCCAGATCATTATCGGTTCCTGAGATTCTCTTATCTGGACAAGCATTACCAGTTTGTGGCTCTTCCGTTTGGCCTAGCTACAGCTCCAAGAATTTTTACAAAGGTTCTCGGTGCCCTTCTGTCTGTAATCAGAGAACAGGGTATTGTGGTATTTCCTTATTTGGACGATATCTTGGTACTTGCTCAGTCTTTACATTTAGCAGAATTTCATACGAATCGACTTGTGTTGTTTCTTCAAGATCATGGTTGGAGGATCAATTTACAAAAAAGTTCATTGATTCCTCAGACAAGGGTAACCTTTCTGGGTTTCCAGATAGATTCAGTGTCCATGACTCTGTCTTTGACAGACAAGAGACGTCTAAAACTGATTGCAGCTTGTCGAAACCTTCAGTCACAATCATTCCCTTCGGTAGCCTTATGCATGGAAATTCTAGGTCTTATGACTGCTGCATCGGACGCGATCCCCTTTGCTCGTTTTCACATGCGACCTCTTCAGCTTTGTATGCTGAATCAATGGTGCAAGGATTACACAAAGATATCTCAATTAATATCTTTAAAACCGATTGTTCGACACTCTCTAACGTGGTGGACAGATCACCATCGTTTAATTCAGGGGGCTTCTTTTGTGCTTCCGACCTGGACTGTAATTTCAACAGATGCAAGTCTCACAGGTTGGGGAGCTGTGTGGGGATCTCTGACGGCACAAGGAGTTTGGGAATCTCAGGAGGTGAGATTACCGATCAATATTTTGGAACTCCGTGCAATTTTCAGAGCTCTTCAGTTTTGGCCTCTTCTGAAGAGAGAATTGTTCATTTGTTTTCAGACAGACAATGTCACAACTGTGGCATACATCAATCATCAAGGAGGAACTCACAGTCCTCTGGCTATGAAAGAAGTATCTCGAATTTTGGTTTGGGCGGAATCCAGCTCCTGTCTAATCTCTGCGGTTCATATCCCAGGTGTAGACAATTGGGAAGCGGATTATCTCAGTCGCCAAACGTTGCATCCGGGCGAATGGTCTCTTCACACAGAGGTATTTCTTCAGATTGTTCAAATGTGGGAACTTCCAGAAATAGATTTGATGGCGTCCCATCTAAACAAGAAACTCCCCAGGTATCTGTCCAGATCCCGGGATCCTCAGGCGGAGGCAGTGGATGCATTATCACTTCCTTGGAAGTATCATCCTGCCTATATCTTTCCGCCTCTAGTTCTTCTTCCAAGAGTAATCTCCAAGATTCTGAAGGAATGCTTGTTTGTTCTGCTGGTAGCTCCGGCATGGCCTCACAGGTTTTGGTATGCGGATCTTGTCCGGATGGCCTCTTGCCAACCGTGGACTCTTCCGTTAAGACCAGACCTTCTGTCACAAGGTCCTTTTTTCCATCAGGATCTGAAATCCTTAAATTTAAAGGTATGGAGATTGAACGCTTGATTCTTGGTCAAAGAGGTTTCTCTGACTCTGTGATTAATACTATGTTACAGGCTCGTAAATCTGTATCTAGAGAGCTATATTATAGAGTCTGGAAGACTTATATTTCTTGGTGTATTTCTCATCATTTTTCTTGGCATTCTTTTAGAATTCCGAGAATTTTACAGTTTCTTCAGGATGGTTTAGATAAAGGTTTGTCCGCAAGTTCCTTGAAAGGACAAATCTCTGCTCTTTCTGTTCTTTTTCACAGAAAGATTGCTATTCTTCCTGATATTCATTGTTTTGTACAAGCTTTGGTTCGTATAAAACCTGTCATTAAGTCAATTTCTCCTCCTTGGAGTTTGAATTTGGTTCTGGGGGCTCTTCAAGCTCCTCCGTTTGAACCTATGCATTCATTGGAAATTAAATTACTTTCTTGGAAAGTTTTGTTCCTTTTGGCCATCTCTTCTGCCAGAAGAGTTTCTGAATTATCTGCTCTTTCTTGTGAGTCTCCTTTTCTGATTTTTCATCAGGATAAGGCGGTGTTGCGAACTTCTTTTGAATTTTTACCTAAAGTTGTGAATTCCAACAACATTAGTAGAGAAATTGTGGTTCCTTCATTATGTCCTAATCCTAAGAATTCTAAGGAGAAATCGTTGCATTCTTTGGATGTTGTTAGAGCTTTGAAATATTATGTTGAAGCTACTAAATCTTTCAGAAAGACTTCTAGTCTATTTGTCATATTTTCAGGTTCTAGAAGAGGCCAGAAAGCTTCTGCCATTTCTTTGGCATCTTGGTTGAAATCTTTAATTCATCTTGCCTATGTTGAGTCGGGTAAAACTCCGCCTCAGAGAATTACAGCTCATTCTACCAGGTCAGTTTCTACTTCCTGGGCGTTTAGGAATGAAGCTTCGGTTGATCAGATTTGCAAAGCAGCAACTTGGTCCTCTTTGCATACTTTTACTAAATTCTACCATTTTGATGTATTTTCTTCTTCTGAAGCAGTTTTTGGTAGAAAAGTACTTCAGGCAGCGGTTTCAGTTTGAATCTTCTGCTTATATTTTTCGTTAAACTTTATTTTGGGTGTGGATTATTTTCAGCAGGAATTGGCTGTCTTTATTTTATCCCTCCCTCTCTAGTGACTCTTGTGTGGAAAGATCCACATCTTGGGTAATCATTATCCCATACGTCACTAGCTCATGGACTCTTGCTAATTACATGAAAGAAAACATAATTTATGTAAGAACTTACCTGATAAATTCATTTCTTTCATATTAGCAAGAGTCCATGAGGCCCGCCCTTTTTTTGTGGTGGTTATGATTTTGTATAAAGCACAATTATTCCAATTCCTTATTTTATATGCTTTCGCACTTTATCACCCCACTTCTTGGCTATTCGTTAAACTGAATTGTGGGTGTGGTGAGGGGTGTATTTATAGGCATTTTGAGGTTTGGGAAACTTTGCCCCTCCTGGTAGGAATGTATATCTCATACGTCACTAGCTCATGGACTCTTGCTAATATGAAAGAAATGAATTTATCAGGTAAGTTCTTACATAAATTATGTTTTTTTGGTGTTGTTTTAGGATGCTAGGAATCGGGAAGTGTAATAATGCTTGTTCGGGGGATAATGTGATGTTCTTATGGAATATTAAACTGAGGTATTCTGAGGTTTTTCCCCATATCTCTCTAGCCCTACCACACTCCCACCACATATGAATATACGTGCCCCTATCATTACAACCTCTGTAGCAGGAGTTTATAGAAGGTTTATTTGAGTCTCCATATCTAGTTGGGTAAATGTACCATTTGAACGCTACCTTAAGGTAGTTCTCCTTCATGATGGCGTGTGTAAACGAGAGACCCTTTGCTAGGTTAGTCTTCCAAGTTTCCAGAGGCCAGGTCTTATTTAAGTCTTGTTCCCACTTCAATATATTTGGAGATTTTGTTTCTCTAAAATGGTTATTGAATGTAGGGTATAGTAGGGAGATTGTCCCATGTGTCATTTCCCTGGACAGGCATATTGACTCAAAAGCTGTACTCACTGGCAGTCTCAAGAGCCCTGTTATTTCTCTTGTTCTGGATTTTAACTGCAAGTAGTGATACCATATATTTCTATCGTGTGGGTCTATGTCTCTATATTGTTCGTATGTGAGGAAGCCTCCATCTATGTATACATCAGCAATCCTATAAAGTCCCTTATTAGCCCATTTGTTTTGTATATTTGATTCTATTGTGGTCTGTGGTAATACTAAGGGAGTCAGCCTAGAGTTGTTCTGAACTATGGGGAATTTGGTAATCAGTTTATTCCACAAGAAGATTGTGGGGGATATTGCTACAAATTTAAGTAGTGGAGTGGTACTGAGTTTTTTTGGGGTCCAAAGTAACCTAGAGAGTTGATTTGTGTTAGCAATCTGTGATTCAATCTCTATCCATAAAGGTTGGAACTTCTGTTTAAACCAATGTGTTGTTTGGGCCATGCGGGCCGAGTAATAGTAGGAGATCAGGTCAGGGAGACCTACGCCTCCCTCCCTTCTATGTGTGCACATGATTCTTTTATTTATTCTGGCCCGTTTCCCCTGCCACATAAAACGCAAGATATCCTTCTGTAGGGCATTAAGTTCCGCTATAGGGACAGTGATTGGTAGGGATCGAAATAAATATAAAAGCTTCGGGAGTAAGGTCATCTTTGTGGATATTATCCCACCATAAAAATTTTTTTTAAGCTTCAGCCATTTCGTGATCAAATTCCTAATGTGTGTATACATTGGGGGGTAATTTGCTTGATATAAGGAATGAATGTCTGCTGTAAGATATATTCCTAGGTATTTAAGTTTTTTCTTCGCCCATGTAAATGAGAAATTAATTTCTAGGAGGTTTTTGGTGTGTTGGGGTAGGTTAATACTAAGCGCTTCACATTTGTCTCCATTTATTTTGTACACCGATAGGGTTCCATATTGGTGCAGCATTGCATATAGCGGGGGGAGGGAGAGTAGGGGTTTAGTCAAAAATAATATGATATCATCCGCGAATAGCGAGATTTTATATTCCCTGTCTCCCAGTCGTATACCCGAGATGTCAGGATTATTTCTGATCTGGATGGCCAATGGCTCGATACAAAGAGCGAACAGAAGTGGGGACAGGGGGCACCCCTGTCTAGTCCCATTCCTAATCTGTACAAACTTAGATTGATATCCTGACAGTTTAACAAAGGCTGAGGGGTGGGAATATAGCATCGTGAGAGCATCATAGAATGCCCCCGAGATCCCTGTTTTTTCTAGCACCGCGAACATATATTTCCAGTTAATCCTATCGAACGCCTTCTCTGCATCCAAAGAGAGGAGCAGAGAAGGCGTTTTTTCTACTGAGGCCAAATTGATCAGGTCTATTTTACGTGTGTTATCTGGGGCTTCCCTATTTCTGATAAAGCCCACCTGGTCCGGGTGAATTAGTCTTTCGAGTATGGGGTTAAATCTATTTGCTAAGATTTTAGTGAAAATTTTGACATCTTGATTTATCAATGAGATGGGTCTATAGTTCTGACAGTGTTGCTTATTCTTTCCTGGTTTTGGGATAACTGCTATTCTTGCCATAAGCATTTCTTTAGGAATTTCTTTCTTTTGCATTATAGAATTAAACATTTGAGAGAGGAGGGGTGTAATTTCCTCTTGAAATATCTTATAAAAAATTCCTGGGTATCCATCCGGACCAGGTGTCTTGGAGCTTTTTAGAGTTTTTATGGTGTTTTTAATCTCTAACTCAGATATGGGTGCGTTTAAGTTGTTGCGTTCCTCCTCAGTAATTGTCGGAAGCTTGCTGGGGCCTAGGAATGAGCTTAAGTCTTTGGAACTATCGGTGTCTTTCTTACCTGCGGGAAGGTTATAGAGGGCGCTGTAGAAGTCAGCAAAAGCATTGGCAATCTTAAGTGGGTCATTAGTGTTTTTGTTGTCAGGTAGTTAAAGTTGTGGTACTGTAGTGTTTCTGGTAATTTCTTTAAGTCTATTAGCTAGCATTTTATCGGGTTTATTCCCGTATATGTAGTAGTGGGTGTTTAGCTGTCTAATGGATCTGATTGCTTCTTTATTTAAGAGCTTATCGAGCTCATCATTTATAGCTTTAAGTTTATTTCTTTCATGTAATTAGCAAGAGTCCATGAGCTAGTGACGTATGGGATATACATTCCTACCAGGAGGGGCAAAGTTTCCCAAACCTCAAAATGCCTATAAATACACCCCTCACCACACCCACAATTCAGTTTTACAAACTTTGCCTCCGATGGAGGTGGTGAAGTAAGTTTGTGCTAGATTCTACGTTGATATGCGCTCCGCAGCAAGTTGGAGCCCGGTTTTCCTCTCAGCGTGCAGTGAATGTCAGAGGGATGTGAGGAGAGTATTGCCTATTTGAATGCAGTGATCTCCTTCTACGGGGTCTATTTCATAGGTTCTCTGTTATCGGTCGTAGAGATTCATCTCTTACCTCCCTTTTCAGATCGACGATATACTCTTATATATACCATTACCTCTGCTGATTTTCGTTTCAGTACTGGTTTGGCTTTCTACAAACATGTTAGATGAGTGTCCTGGGGTAAGTAAATCTTATTTTCTGTGACACTCTAAGCTATGGTTGGGCACTTTGTTTATAAAGTTCTAAATATATGTATTCAAACATTTATTTGCCTTGACTCAGAATGTTCAACTTTCCTTATTTTTCAGACAGTCAGTTTCATATTTGGGATAATGCACTTGAATTAATCATTTTTTTCTTACCTTCAAAAATTTGACTCTTTTTTACCCTGTGGGCTGTTAGGCTCGCGGGGGCTGAAAATGCTTCATTTTATTGCGTCATTCTTGGCGTGGACTTTTTTGGCGCAAAAAATTATTTTCCGTTTCCGGCGTCATACGTGTCGCCGGAAGTTGCGTCATTTTTTTGACGTTATTTTGCGCCAAAAATGTCGGCGTTCCGGATGTGGCGTCATTTTTGGCGCCAAAAGCATTTAGGCGACAAATAATGTGGGCGTCTGATTTGGCGCTAAAAAATATGGGCGTCGCTTTTGTCTCCACATTATTTCAGTCTCTTTTTTTCATTGCTTCTGGTTGCTAGAAGCTTGTTCTTTGGCATTTTTTCCCATTCCTGAAACTGTCATTTAAGGAATTTGATCAATTTTGCTTTATATGTTGTTTTTTCTCTTACATATTGCAAGATGTCTCACGTTGCATCTGAGTCAGAAGATACTACAGGAAAATCGCTGTCTAGTGCTGGATCTACCAAAGCTAAGTGTATCTGCTGTAAACTTTTGGTAGCTATTCCTCCGGCTGTTGTTTGTATTAATTGTCATGACAAACTTGTTAATGCAGATAATATTTCCTTTAGTAAAGTACCATTGCCTGTTGCAGTTCCTTCAACATCTAAGGTGCAGAATGTTCCTGATAACATAAGAGATTTTGTTTCTGAATCCATAAAGAAGGCTATGTCTGTTATTTCTCCTTCTAGTAAACGTAAAAAATCTTTTAAAACTTCTCTCCCTACAGATGAATTTTTAAATGAACATCATCATTCTGATTCTGATGACTCTTCTGGTTCAGAGGATTCTGTCTGAGGTTGATGCTGATAAATCTTCATATTTATTTAAAATGGAATTTATTCGTTCTTTACTTAAAGAAGTACTAAACTCTTTAGAAATTGAGGATTCTGGTCCTCTTGATACTAATTCTAAACGTTTAGATAAGGTATTTAAATCTCCTGTGGTTATTCCAGAAGTTTTTCCTGTTCCTAATGCTATTTCTGCAGTAATTTCCAAAGAATGGGATAAATTGGGTAATTCATTTACTCCTTCTAAACGTTTTAAGCAATTATATCCTGTGCCGTCTGACAGATTAGAATTTTGGGATAAAATCCCTAAAGTTGATGGGGCTATTTCTACCCTTGCTAAACGTACTACTATTCCTACGTCAGATGGTACTTCGTTTAAGGATCCTTTAGATAGGAAAATTGAATCCTTTCTAAGAAAAGCTTATCTGTGTTCAGGTAATCTTCTTAGACCTGCTATATCATTGGCTGATGTTGCTGCAGCTTCAACTTTTTGGTTGGAAACTTTAGCGCAACAAGTAACAGATCATGATTCTCATGATATTATTATTCTTCTTCAGCATGCTAATAATTTTATCTGTGATGCCATTTTTGATATTATCAGAGTTGATGTCAGGTTTATGTCTCTAGCTATTTTAGCTAGAAGAGCTTTATGGCTTAAGACTTGGAATGCTGATATGGCTTCTAAATCAACTCTACTTTCCATTTCTTTCCAGGGTAACAAATTATTTGGTTCTCAGTTGGATTGTATTATCTCAACTGTTACTGGTGGGAAAGGAACTTTTTTACCACAGGATAAAAAATCTAAGGGTAAAAACAGGGCTAATAATCGTTTTCGTTCATTTCGTTTCAACAAAGAACAAAAGCCTAATCCTTCATCCTCAGGAGCAGTTTCAGTTTGGAAACCATCTCCGGTCTGGAATAAATCCAAGCCTGCTAGAAAGGCAAAGCCTGCTTCAAAGTCCACATGAAGGTGCGGCCCTCATTCCAGCTCAGCTGGTAGGGGGCAGGTTACGTTTTTTCAAAGAAATCTGGATCAATTCTGTTCACAATCTTTGGATTCAGAACATTGTTTCAGAAGGGTACAGAATTGGTTTCAAGATGAGACCTCCTGCAAAGAGATTTTTTCTTTCCCGTGTCCCAGTAAATCCAGTGAAAGCTCAAGCATTTCTGAATTGTGTTTCAGATCTAGAGTTGGCTGGAGTAATTATGCCAGTTCCAGTTCCGGAACAGGGGATGGGGTTTTATTCAAATCTCTTCATTGTATCAAAGAAGAATTCCTTCAGACCAGTTCTGGATCTAAAAATATTGAATCGTTATGTAAGGATACCAACGTTCAAGATGGTAACTGTAAGGACTATCTTGCCTTTTGTTCAGCAAGGGCATTATATGTCCACAATAGATTTACAGGATGCATATCTGCATATTCCGATTCATCCAGATCATTATCAGTTCCTGAGATTCTCTTTTCTGGACAAGCATTACCAGTTTGTGGCTCTACCGTTTGGCCTAGCTACAGCTCCAAGAATTTTTACAAAGGTTCTCGGTGCCCTTCTGTCTGTAATCAGAGAACAGGGTATTGTGGTATTTCCTTATTTGGACGATATCTTGGTACTTGCTCAGTCTTTACATTTAGCAGAATCTCATACGAATCGACTTGTGTTGTTTCTTCAAGATCATGGTTGGAGGATCAATTTACCAAAAAGTTAATTGATTCCTCAGACAAGGGTAACTTTTCTGGGTTTCCAGATAGATTCAGTGTCCATGACTCTGTCTTTAACAGACAAGAGACGTCTAAAATTGATTTCAGCTTGTCGAAACCTTCAGTCACAATCATTCCCTTCGGTAGCCTTATGCATGGAAATTCTAGGTCTTATGACTGCTGCATCGGACGCGATCCCCTTTGCTCGTTTTCACATGCGACCTCTTCAGCTCTGTATGCTGAATCAATGGTGCAAGGATTACACAAAGATATCTCAATTAATATCTTTAAAACCGATTGTTCGACACTCTCTAACGTGGTGGACAGATCACCATCGTTTAATTCAGGGGGCTTCTTTTGTGCTTCCGACCTGGACTGTAATTTCAACAGATGCAAGTCTCACAGGTTGGGGAGCTGTGTGGGGATCTCTGACGGCGCAAGGAGTTTGGGAATCTCAGGAGGTGAGATTACCAATCAATATTTTGGAACTCCGTGCAATTTTCAGAGCTCTTCAGTTTTGGCCTCTTCTGAAGAGAGAATCGTTCATTTGTTTTCAGACAGACAATGTCACAACTGTGGCATACATCAATCATCAAGGAGGGACTCACAGTCCTCTGGCTATGAAAGAAGTATCTCGAATTTTGGTTTGGGCGGAATCCAGCTCCTGTCTAATCTCTGCGGTTCATATCCCAGGTATAGACAATTGGGAAGCGGATTATCTCAGTCGCCAAACGTTGCATCCGGGCAAATGGTCTCTTCACCCAGAGGTATTTCTTCAGATTGTTCAAATGTGGGAACTTCCAGAAATAGTTCTGATGGCGTCTCATCTAAACAAGAAACTTCCCAGGTATCTGTCCAGATCCCGGGATCCTCAGGCGAAGGCAGTGGATGCATTATCACTTCCTTGGAAGTATCATCCTGCTTATATCTTTCCGCCTCTAGTTCTTCTTCCAAGAGTAATCTCCAAGATTCTGAAGGAATGCTCGTTTGTTCTGCTGGTAGCTCCGGCATGGCCTCACAGGTTTTGGTATGCGGTAAGTCTTGCCAACCGTGGACTCTTCCATTAAGACCAGACCTTCTGTCTCAAGGTCCTTTTTTCCATCAGGATCTGAAATCCTTAAATTTAAAGGTATGGAGATTGAACGCTTGATTCTTGGTCAAAGAGGTTTCTCTGACTCTGTGATTAATACTATGTTACAGGCTCGTAAATCTGTATCTAGAGAGATATATTATAGAGTCTGGAAGACTTATATTTCTCCAACATAGGTGTGTCCGGTCCACGGCGTCATCCTTACTTGTGGGATATTCTCTTCCCCAACAGGAAATGGCAAAGAGCCCAGCAAAGCTGGTCACATGATCCCTCCTAGGCTCCGCCTACCCCAGTCATTCTCTTTGCCGTTGCACAGGCAACATCTCCACGGAGATGGTTAAGAGTTTTTTGGTGTTTAAATGTAGTTTTTATTCTTCAATCAAGAGTTTGTTATTTTAAAATAGTGCTGGTATGTACTATTTACTCTGAAACAGAAAAGAGATGAAGATTTCTGTTTGTAAGAGGAAGATGATTTTAGCAACCGTTACTAAAATCGATGGCTGTTTCCACACAGGACTGTTGAGATGAATTAACTTCAGTTGGGGGAAACAGTGGGCAGACTTTGCTGCTTGAGGTATGACACATTTCTAACAAGACTTGGTAATGCTGGAAGCTGTCATTTTCCCTATGGGAACCGGTAAGCCATTTTCTTAGTTTAGTATAAGAATAAAGGGCTTCACAAGGGCTTTAAAGACTGGTAGACATTTTTCTGGGCTAAAACGATTACTTTATAAGTATATTTAGTGGATTATAACTATAAATAGTTCTTTTAATCTTGGGGATGTATTAAAAAAACGGCAGGCACTGTATTGGACACCTTTTTCACTGGGGGCCTTTTCTAGTCATAGGCAGAGCCTCATTTTCGCGCCACTAATGCGCAGTTGTTTTTGGAAAGCAAGGCATGCAGATGCATGTGTGAGGAGCTAAGAACCACTGAAAAAGCTTATTGAAGGCGTCATTTGGTATCGTATTCCCCTCTGGGCTTGGTTGGGTCTCAGCAAAGCAGATACCAGGGACTGTATAGGGGTTAAATGTAAAAACGGCTCCGGTTCCGTTATTTTAAGAGTTAAAGCTTTCAAATTTGGTGTGCAATACTTTTAAGGCTTTAAGACACTGTGGTGAAATTTTGGTGAATTTTGAACAATTCCTTCATACTTTTTCACATATTCAGTAATAAAGTGTGTTCAGTTTAAAATTTAAAGTGACAGTAACGGTTTTATTTTAAAACGTTTTTTGTGCTTTGTTATTAAGTTTATGCCTGTTAACATGTCTGAACCATCAGATAGACAATGTTCTGTATGTTTGGAAGCCAAGGTTCCTCCCCATTTAAATATATGTGATGAATGTGACAGTGTCCAAACAAAGTAGGGACAATGATGCCACTGATAATGATGTTGCCCAAGATGATTCCTCAAGCGAGGGGAGTAAGCATGGTACTGCATCATCCCCTTCTGTGTCTACACCAGTCTTGCCCACACAAGAGGTCCCTAGTACATCTAGTGCGCCAATCCTTCTTACTATGCAACAATTAACGGCTGTAATGGATAATTCTATTAAAAACATTTTGTCCAAAATGCCCACTTATCAGAGAAAGCGTGATTGCTCTGGTTTAGATACTGAAGAGCATGAGGACGCTGATGATAATGGTTCTGACATACCCTCACACCAATCTGAAGGGGCCAGGAGGGAGGTTTTGTCTGAGGGAGAAATTTCAGATTCAGGAAAAATTTCTCATCAAGCTGAACCTGATGTTATTACTTTTAAATTTAAATTAGAACATCTCCGCGCTCTGCTTAAGGAGGTGTTATCTACTCTGGATGATTGTGACAATTTGGTCATTCCAGAGAAATTATGTAAGATGGACAAGTTCCTAGAGGTCCCGGTGCCCCCCGATGCTTTTCCTATACCCAAGCGGGTGGCGGACATTGTAAATAAGGAATGGGAAAGGCCCGGCATACCTTTTGTTCCTCCCCCTATATTTAAGAAATTATTTCCTATGGTCGACCCCAGAAAGGACTTATGGCAGACAGTCCCCAAGGTCGAGGGGGCGGTTTCTACTCTAAACAAACGCACTACTATCCCTATAGAAGATAGTTGTGCTTTCAAAGATCCTATGGATAAAAAATTAGAGGGTTTGCTTAAAAAGATGTTTGTTCAGCAAGGTTACCTTCTACAACCAATTTCATGCATTGTTCCTGTCACTACAGCAGCGTGTTTCTGGTTCGAAGAACTAGAAAAGTCGCTCAATAAAGAATCTTCGTATGAGGAGGTTATGGACAGAGTTCAAGCACTTAAATTGGCTAACTCTTTTATCTTAGACGCCACTTTGCAATTAGCTAGATTAGCGGCGAAAAATTCAGGTTTTGCTATTGTGGCGCGCAGAGCGCTTTGGCTAAAGTCTTGGTCAGCGGATGTGTCCTCCAAGAACAAATTGCTTAACATCCCTTTCAAGGGTAAAACGCTGTTTGGCCCTGACTTGAAAGAGATTATTTCAGACATCACTGGGGGAAAGGGCCACGCCCTTCCTCAGGATAGGTCTTTTAAGGCTAAAAATAAGCCAAATTTTCGTCCCTTTCGCAGAAACGGACCAGCCTCAAATTCTACACCCTCTAAGCAAGAGGGTAATAGTTCTCAAACCAAACCAGCCTGGAGACCGATGCAAGGCTGGAACAAGGGTAAGCAGGCCAAGAAACCTGCCACTGCTACTAAAACAGCATGAAGTGTTGGCCCCCGATCCGGGACCGGATCTGGTGGGGGGCAGACTCTCTCTCTTTGCTCAGGCTTGGGCAAGAGATGTTCAGGATCCTTGGGCGCTAGAAATAGTTTCTCAAGGTTATCTCCTGGAATTCAAGGAACTACCCCCAAGGGGGAGGTTCCACAGGTCTCAATTGTCTTCAAACCAAATAAAGACAGGCATTCTTACATTGTGTAGAAGACCTGTTAAGAATGGGAGTGATTCATCCTGTTCCATTAGGAGAACAAGGGATGGGGTTTTACTCCAATCTGTTCATAGTTCCCAAAAAAGAAGGAACATTCAGACCAATTTTAGATCTCAAGATTCTAAACAAATTTCTCAGGGTTCCATCGTTCAAAATGGAAACCATTCGAACAATTCTTCCTACCATCCAGGAAGGTCAATTCATGACCACGGTGGATTTAAAGGATGCGTATCTACATATTCCTATCCACAAGGAACATCATCGGTTCCTAAGGTTCGCCTTTCTGGACAAGCATTACCAGTTTGTGGCACTTCCATTCGGATTAGCCACTGCTCCGAGGATTTTCACAAAGGTACTAGGGTCCCTTCTAGCGGTGCTAAGACCAAGGGGCATTGCAGTAGTACCTTACTTGGACGACATACTGATTCAAGCGTCGTCTCTGTCAAAAGCAAAGGCTCATACGGACATTGTCCTAGCCTTTCTCAGATCTCACGGGTGGAAAGTGAACATAGAAAAAAGTTCTCTGTCCCCGTCAACAAGAGTTCCCTTCTTGGGAACAATAATAGACTCCTTAGAAATGAAGATTTTTCTGACAGAGGCCAGAAAATCAAAACTTCTAAGCTCTTGTCAAGTACTTCATTCTGTTCTTCTTCCTTCCATAGCGCAGTGCATGGAAGTAATAGGTTTGATGGTTGCGGCAATGGACATAGTTCCTTTTGCACGAATTCATCTAAGACCATTACAACTGTGCATGCTCAGACAGTGGAATGGGGATTATACAGACTTGTCTCCGACGATCCAAGTAGATCAAAGAACCAGAGATTCACTCCGTTGGTGGCTGAACCTGGACAACCTGTCACAGGGCATGAGCTTCTGCAGACCAGAGTGGGTCATTCTCACGACCGACGCCAGTCTGGTGGGCTGGGGCGCGGTCTGGGAACCCCTGAAAGCTCAGGGTCTATGGTCTCGGGAAGAATCTCTTTTCCCGATAAACATTCTGGAACTGAGAGCGATATTCAATGCTCTCAAAGCTTGGCCTCAACTAGCAAAGGCCAAATTCATAAGGTTTCAATCAGACAACATGACGACTGTTGCATATATCAACCATCAGGGGGGAACAAGGAGTTCCCTGGCGATGGAGGAAGTGACCAAAATAATTCAATGGGCGGAGAATCACTCCTGCCACTTGTCTGCAATCCACATCCCAGGAGTGGAAAATTGGGAAGCGGATTTTCTGAGTCGTCAGACTTTCCATCCGGGGGAGTGGGAACTCCATCCGGAAATCTTTGCCCAAATAACTCAATTATGGGGCATTCCAGACATGGACCTGATGGCGTCTCATCAGAACTTCAAGGTTCCTTGCTACGGGTCCAGATCCAGGGATCCCAAGGCGACTCTAGTAGATGCACTGATAGCGCCTTGGACCTTCAACCTAGCTTATGTATTCCCACCGTTTCCTCTCATTCCCAGGCTGGTAGCCAGGATCAATCAGGAGAGGGCTTCGGTGATCTTGATAGCTCCTGCGTGGCCACGCAGAACTTGGTATGCAGACCTGGTGAATATGTCATCGGCTCCACCATGGAAGCTACCTTTGAGACAGGACCTTCTTGTTCAAGGTCCATTCGAACATCCGAATCTGGCTTCACTCCAACTGACTGCTTGGAGATTGAACGCTTGATTTTATCAAAGCGTGGGTTTCAGATTCTGTCATTGATACTCTTGTCCAGGCTAGAAAGCCTGTAACTAGGAAAATTTACCATAAAATATGGAAAAAATATATCTGTTGGTGTGAATCTAAAGGATTCCCATGGAACAAGATAAAAATTCCTAAGATTCTATCCTTTCTACAAGAGGGTTTGGAGAAAGGATTATCTGCAAGTTCTTTGAAGGGACAGATTTCTGCTTTATCTGTTTTACTTCACAAAAAGCTGGCGGCTGTGCCAGATGTTCAAGCTTTTGTTCAGGATCTGGTTAGAATCAAGCCTATTTACAAACCTTTGACTCCTCCTTGGAGTCTCAATTTAGTTCTTTCAGTTCTTCAAGGGGTTCCGTTTGAACCCTTACATTCCGTAGATATTAAGTTACTATCTTGGAAAGTTTTGTTTTTGGTTGCAATTTCTTCTGCTAGAAGAGTTTCAGAGTTATCTGCTCTGCAGTGTTCTCCTCCTTATCTGGTGTTCCATGCAGATAAGGTGGTTTTGCGTACTAAACCTGGTTTTCTTCCGAAAGTTGTTTCTAACAAAAACATTAACCAGGAGATAGTTGTGCCTTCTTTGTGTCCGAATCCAGTTTCAAAGAAGGAACGTTTGTTACACAATTTGGATGTAGTTCGTGCTCTAAAATTCTATTTAGAGGCTACAAAGGATTTCAGACAAACATCTTCTTTGTTTGTTGTTTATTCTGGTAAAAGGAGAGGTCAAAAAGCAACTTCTACCTCTCTCTTTTTGGCCTAAAAGCATCATCCGATTGGCTTATGAGACTGCCGGACGGCAGCCTCCTGAAAGAATCACAGCTCACTCCACTAGGGCTGTGGCTTACACATGGGCCTTCAAGAACGAGGCTTCTGTTGATCAGATATGTAAGGCAGCGACTTGGTCTTCACTGCACACTTTTACCAAATTTTACAAATTTGATACTTTTGCTTCTTCTGAGGCTATTTTTGGGAGAAAGGTTTTGCAAGCCGTGGTGCCTTCCATCTAGGTGACCTGATTTGCTCCCTCCCATCATCCGTGTCCTAAAGCTTTGGTATTGGTTCCCACAAGTAAGGATGACGCCGTGGACCGGACACACCGATGTTGGAGAAAACAGAATTTATTCGTAACAGATAAATTACTTTCTCCAACGGTGTGTCCGGTCCACGGCCCGCCCTGGTTTTTTTAATCAGGTCTGATGAATTATTTTCTCTAACTACAGTCACCACGGTATCATATGATTTCTCCTATGCATATTCCTCCTTTACGTCGGTCGAATGACTGGGGTAGGCGGAGCCTAGGAGGGATCATGTGACCAGCTTTGCTGGGCTCTTTGCCATTTCCTGTTGGGGAAGAGAATATCCCACAAGTAAGGATGACGCCGTGGACCGGACACACCGTTGGAGAAAGTAATTTATCAGGTAAGCATAAATTCTGTTTTCTTGGTGTCTTTCTCATCATTTTTCTTGGCATTCTTTTAGAATACCGAGAATTTTACAGTTTCTTCAGGATGGTTTAGATAAGGGTTTGTCCGCAAGTTCCTTGAAAGGTCAAATCTCTGCTCTTTCTGTTCTTTTTCACAGAAAGATTGCTATTCTTCCTGATATTCATTGTTTTGTACAAGCTTTGGTTCGTATAAAACCTGTCATTAAGTCAATTTCTCCTCCTTGGAGTTTGAATTTGGTTCTGGGAGCTCTTCAAGCTCCTCCGTTTGAACCTATGCATTCATTGGACATTAAATTGCTTTCTTGGAAAGTTTTGTTCCTTTTGGCCATATCTTCTGCCAGAAGAGTTTCTGAATTATCTGCTCTTTCTTGTGAGTCTCCTTTTCTGATTTTTCATCAGGATAAGGCAGTGTTGCGAACTTCTTTTGAATTTTTACCTAAAGTTGTGAATTCCAACAACATTAGTAGAGAAATTGTGGTTCCTTCATTATGTCCTAATCCTAAGAATTCTAAGGAGAAATCGTTGCATTCTTTGGATGTTGTTAGAGCTTTGAAATATTATGTTGAAGCTACCAAGTCTTTCCGAAAGACTTCTAGTCTATTTGTTATTTTTTCCGGTGCTAGAAAAGGCCAGAAAGCTTCTGCCATTTCTTTGGCATCTTGGTTGAAATCTTTAATTCATCTTGCCTATGTTGAGTCGGGTAAAACTCCGCCTCAGAGGATTACAGCTCATTCTACTAGGTCAGTTTCTACTTCCTGGGCGTTTAGGAATGAAGCTTCGGTTGATCAGATTTGCAAAGCAGCAACTTGGTCCTCTTTGCATACTTTTACTAAATTCTACCATTTTGATGTATTTTCTTCTTCTGAAGCAGTTCTTGGTAGAAAAGTACTTCAGGCAGCGGTTTCAGTTTGAATCTTCTGCTTATGTTTTTCATTAAACTTTATTTTGGGTGTGGATTATTTTCAGCAGGAATTGGCTGTCTTTATTTTATCCCTCCCTCTCTAGTGACTCTTGTGTGGAAAGATCCACATCTTGGGTAATCATTATCCCATACGTCACTAGCTCATGGACTCTTGCTAATTACATGAAAGAAAACATAATTTATGTAAGAACTTACCTGATAAATTCATTTCTTTCATATTAGCAAGAGTCCATGAGGCCCGCCCTTTTTTTGTGGTGGTTATGATTTTGTATAAAGCACAATTATTCCAATCCCTTATTTTATATGCATTCGCACTTTTTTATCGCCCCACTTCTTGGCTATTCGTTAAACTGAATTGTGGGTGTGGTGAGGGGTGTATTTATAGGCATTTTGAGGTTTGGGAAACTTTGCCCCTCCTGGTAGGAATGTATATCCCATATGTCACTAGCTCATGGACTCTTGCTAATATGAAAGAAATAAATTTATCAGGTAAGTTCTTACATAAATTATGTTTTTTTTTTTTTTTGCTGGTATTAGCCGTGAATTGTGTTCGCAGTATATTAGCTTCTGATTGTAGTTGTACGAGTTTAGCCTTATTTTGTTTGTTTTGTTTGCTAGCTTCTGCAATTAAGCTGCCTCTAATGTAGGCTTTCAATGCTCCCCAGACAAACGTAGGATTAGAAATGCTGCCTGAGTTAAGTCTTATGAATTCGCTCACTTGATTTCTAATTTTTTGTGAAGTTAAAGCATCTTGTAATAGCTTAGTGTTTAGGGACCAAGATTTGGTTCTGTTTGGGTTTAGTACCCCCGATATGGTGACTTCCACTATAGAGTGGTCAGACCAGGGACAATTCAGGATCTTAGCTGTGGACAAAAGTGGTAGCAGGATTTGGCTTAGAAAAATGTAGTCCAGTCTAGATTGGGTGCAATGCATTGGGGAAAAATAAGTGTAATCTCTAACCTTATCATTCAGGGACCGCCAGCTGTCAATTAAGTTATGATCTAGGGAGAAATCTTTTAAGATATTTACAGAGGAGCTAGGGGGTCGTGATTGTGAAGTTTTATTAGTGGTCCTGTCTAGTGTCTGGTCTAGAGATAGATTGAAGTCACCCCCCATAATGATTTTGTGTCTTTTCCATTGAGTCAATAGTTTACTTAGTTTTGTCAGAAATGGTGCCTGATGTTCATTGGGGGCATAGACATTAACTAATAGGATTGGAGTGTTTTGAATTAATCCTCTCACCACTAGAAACCTTCCTTCTTTGTCTCTAATGATTTCTTCCTCCTTGAAGTTCAGGGAGGAGTGTAATAATAGTTACCCCACATTTTTTCTTCCCACTTACAGCGTGATATTGTGTAGTGTATGATTTATCCCAATACTTGGGAGCAAAATTTCTAGAGAAATGGGTCTCTTGTATCATAACAATATGGGCTTGTAATGACTTATAAGTGGTAATTGCTTTTTTTCTCTTGATGTCAGAGTTAAGTCCTCTGACATTGTGTGAGAGAATTTTTATAGACATGTGAGAATGCAAAGTATATCAATATCACCTAGCCTATAGAGTGTTACATAGAGGATATAGAGATGATAGTGTATGTTGTTTGTAGTGAGCATGATAACAATCTGCCCCTTGCAGTTCTGAGGGAGAGAGCCGGGACCCACCTGAAGCTCAAGTAGTAGCATTGATAGGCTGTACTGAACAGAAGGCATGCACTTCAGCTTTATGGGAACACCTTGAAAATCTAAATAACAGAGAAAAACCTTTATTAAATAGTACAGATCCATTATGTGGACCACATATGATTGTTGACATATCCGAACATGTAGTACATAAATGAAAAGAAAACAAATAATTTTAAACCTAATGTTAATATCCCCAGCCAGGGATTCTTGTAATAATGTAATGGGTGTAGGGTGGAGGGTGGTGGACCCTATGATATCAAACGCCACTGTGATTTCCAATCTTAGGAGGAATAGGGAAAGGTGGATAAGGAAGGGTGAGAGGGTTAGGTGAGCTCCAGGAGGGCTCAGTGAGAAAGGAGAGCGGGTAGGGGAAATGAAGGGATAGACAAATGGTTGGGGAGTGTTAGAAGTTTGCTGTATATGGGGGGGGGGTTGGGGGAGGATACCAATAGCCTCAGTTACTCCTGGTCATAGAGGGGATAGGGAGAGGTGGGTGAAGGAAGGGTGAGAGGGTTAAGTGAGCTTCAAGAGGACTCCAACATTTCCACGCTATATGGTAGGGTCTAGTGTTGTATGAGAGTGGTATATGCAGAAAGTGCTGTGTGAGGAAAGGGAAGCGAGGAAGGGAAAGGAAGGGGTGGACATATAGGTGGAGAGTACGTCTGTTTTTAGATATTTGTTGCATGGGGGGGGGAGGTAGGGAAGGTATGGGGTGAGAGGGGGGAGAAAATTGGATTCAGTGTTAACAGTTACATCAACAATAGTAATAACTATAAGGATAACAAAAACAGCAACAGCCCCTGAGTGGGTCTAAAACACAGCCCATGGTGGTTACTATAGGGCATTAGGATCTAACCAATGCCTTTCTAGGAGACAGTGGGCCTGCTTAAAGACCCCGTCAGGGCAATATGAATTTGTGAAGCCTGAGTATCTCTGGCTATCACATCTCAAGACTAAAGCAAAATAAGTATAGTACTTATCTAGTCCTCTCACTAAGTCAGGTTGGGGAACATTCTTCTTCCAGTTGAGATTCAGAGTCCGAATGATTATTTGTCAAATTCTTTAATTTTCTTTGTTTTTTGGGATTGCCCACTGGTGTCCATTCTTTTTGGATAGGTTTCCTCTGCGAAGTCGGGTTAGGTGTAGGTTGTTGAGACTCAAAAGGAATCTCTAGTCTGCGCAGAATAGTTGTTCCTTCACCCAGAGTGGAGCAAGTGTAGGTCATGTTGGCATGCGTAAAAGCCAATTTAAAGGGAAAGTTCCATCTATATTTTATTTGGGCTTTTGTGAGAGCCAATGTAATGGGTCTGAGTTCTCTTCTTTTCCTCAGAGTGACTGGGTCAACATCTGCATATATTTGAATTACATGTCCTTCAAATTTAATCGTTTGTAGTTGTCTTGCCTCCCTAAGGATAAGTTCTTTTACATGAAAATAGTGCATTTTAAGGATTATGTCTCTTGAGGTGGATTGTTGAGGCTTGGTGAGGGCCCTATGTACTCTGTCCATCAGGAGTTTGTCTGTCTCCACATCTGGAACCAGTTGTTGGAAAAGCAAAGTCATGGTGTCATTCAGGTTTTTATAAGACTCTGGTAAATTTCTGATTCGCAGATTAGATCTGCGAGATCTGTTCTCGAGATCTTCTATTTGTTCTTCCAATTTGTGTATGTATTCTTCATGATCAGACATGACTTTCTGTATATTAGGGAGCTCTTCTGCTATTGCGTCTGTTTTCTCTTCTAGTTCCGCTGTGCGGGTACCTATTTCTTTAATATCTTGCCGTAATTCAAACAGTGCAGATTTCAATTCTTCCTGAAAGACAGATTTAATTTGAGAGAGCAGTTCCTTATTTTGATACTCAGTGGGGAGCGCTGCTGTTGACTCCGACATGCTGGCTTCCAGAGTTTCCCCCTGTGAAGGGGAGCCTTTGTTCAGTTGTTTTTGTTTGAGTTGGGATTTAGAGAAGCATTCCTTGACAGTTTGCATTTGTTCTTCATCATGTAGTGTTTATGAGAGTATACCAGATGAGAGTATAGTAAAACAAATGAGAGCTTTAATCAGATAAACCACTCAGAGCTGTCGCTGAAAAAAGTAAATTACTACGTCTAGATCATTTGTTAGGGGGTAATTCTTGCATGTGTGATTTTTTTTGTTTTCCCTTTTGGGGGTCCACCCTATTTCCACCCCACCTCACTTAATGTGCATCCATCTTCTGAGCTGTGGGAAAGCTTGTGAAAAGAGAGGGGGGGGGGGGTCTGGAGTCCGATTATTAGGACTAAACAGCTCCTCAGTTTGGCAACTCCGAACCCTCTATTAACACTCCTAAGATGATTCCCAAATGAAGTCAGCCTCTCGTGCTTCCTTCTCAGGTTTAGGAGGAATAAATGATGTTTCCAATAGGGGGTCATATGTAAAGGAGCTGTGTCTCTCTAAATACAAATTAGATCATTAACAGGATTGCTTGAATATGTATACTTCATGCCAGGCCCAGCATCTATGAGAGTCTCCTGCTCAGTTGTACCCGGTGCAAGCTATATACTTATTTGGCTAGGGGCCTGCTTTAAGTTCAGGGTATTGCGCTGTGCAAATAAAAACTTCTTGCTAACAGTCTATTGTGGGTAATGATGTTAACTGGCAGTGTATTATGTATGGCTTGTTGTTTTTCTTTTTTAAGGCTTTATAACTTGGTAGGGTGAGATTAAAATGAATTAGCCCTGTCTTCTTGTCTCCACGTGGGTCTTAGTTCTGAGTAAGTGCTATGGGGACCCACGTCCGATTCCGCTATTGTGAGGGGGACCGGAGCAAATCTCTTACTCTTACCTTCCTCCAGGTGCCTTTGCTGAACTATGCTGCCTCCGCTTGTGTCTGCTCCTTCGCAGACCAGGACCGCTTTGAGGATTAAGTAGGGCCGCCACCAAGATGGCGGGTTTTCGCGCCACTTTCGTCCCGATCTGCTTCTGATGCGAGGAGCTTCACTCGATCTGCTGAGACAATTTGTCCGGAGGCCAGCTTTTGTCTCGGTAAGTCCTTAGTGAAGAGGGCGCCCTGGCTATCTGTATTGTAGCGTGTGGTGATCTGATCTTGTCAGCCGGCTGTCTATGGTCCGATCTGTAGTTTTGTTTCCTGTCTTTTGCCTCACAATTTAAACCTCCGGAGCGGAGTCCCGACCCTCCGGAGTGATTCTAGCTGTTTGCCTGCCGGGGGGTGTAGTTATGCTGGTCCGGTCCTCTACCTCCCTCCGCAGTAGCCCAGAGCGGGTCTCGCCTCTCAGCAGAAGGTTTCCTCTTATTCTTTCTGTTTTTTGTTTTCTCTTCCCTTCTTGCCTTCTGCCCACAGTTCTCTCAGTTGTGTATGGTCACTATAATATATAAATTTATTAACTTGAGATAATTATTTCTGAACTTTGAGGTATATTATATGTTAAGGGTTGGGAGCTCTCCTCAGGCACGTCCGTTCCTCAGCTGTTATCTTTAAAAGAATTATCACCAGAGGATTCTGACGAGGGGGAAGTTATGCCGACTAACTCTCCCCACGTGTCGGACCCTTTGACTCCCGCTCAAAGGACTCACGCTAAAATGGCGCCAAGTACATCAAAGACGCCCATAGCGATTACTTTGCAGGACATGGCGGCAATCATGGATAATACCCTGTCAGCGGTATTAGCCAGACTGCCTGAATTCAGAGGAAAGCGTGATAGCTCTGGGGTTAGACGTAATACAGAGCGCGCAGATGTTTTAAGGTCCATGTCTGATACTGCGTCACAATATTCAGAAGCTGAGGAAGAGCTTCAGTCTGTGGGTGACGTCTCTGATTCGGGGAAACCTGATTCAGATATGTCTACTTTAAAATTTAAGCTTGAGAACCTCCGTGTGTTGCTTGGAGAGGTTTTAGCTGCTCTGAATGACTGTGACACAATTGCAGTGCCAGAGAAATTGTGTAGACTGGATAAATACTACGCGGTGCCGGTGTGTACTGACTTTTTTCCAATACCTAAAAGGTTTACAGAAATTATTACTAAGTAGTGGGACAGACCCGGTGTGCCGTTTTCCCCCCCTCCTCCTATTTTTAGAAAAATGTTTCCAATAGACGCCACCACACGGGACTTATGGCAGACGGTCCCTAAGGTGGAGGGAGCAGTTTCTACTTTAGCAAAGCGTACCACTATCCCTGTCGAGGAAAGTTGTGCTTTTTCAGATCCAATGGATAAAAAATTAGGTTACCTTAAGAAAATGTTTATTCAACAAGGTTTTATCCTGCAGCCCCTTGCATGCATTGCTCCTGTCACTGCTGCTGCGGCGTTCTGGTTTGAGTCTCTGGAAGAGGCCTTTCAGACAGCTACTCCATTGACTGAAATACTTGACAAGCTTAGAACACTTAAGCTAGCTAATTCTTTTGTTTCTGATGCCATTGTTCATTTGACTAAACTAACGGCTAAGAATTCTGGATTCGCCATCCAGGTGCGTAGGGCGCTATGGCTTAAATCTTGGTCAGCTGACGTGACTTCAAAGTCTAAATTACTTAACATTCCCTTCAAGGGGCAGACCCTATTCGGGCCTGGTTTGAAGGAAATTATTGCTGACATTACTGGAGGTAAGGGTCATACCCTTCCTCAGGACAGGGCCAAATCAAGGGCCAAGCAGTCTAATTTTCGTGCCTTTCGAAACTTCAAGGCAGGTGCAGCATCAACTTCCTCTGCTACAAAACAAGAGGGAACTTTTGCGCAATCCAAGCCGGCCTGGAAATCTAACCAGGCCTGGAGCAAAGGCAAGCAGGCCAGAAAGCCTGCTGCTGCCTCTAAGACAGCATGAAGGAACGTCCCCCTATCCGGCAACGGATCTAGTAGGGGGCAGACTTTCTCTCTTCGCCCAGGCGTGGGCAAGAGATGTTCAGGATCCCTGGGCGTTGGAGATCATATCTCAGGGATATCTTCTGGACTTCAAAGCTTCCCCCCCACAAGGGAGATTTCACCTTTCGAGATTACTATAAACCAGATAAAGAAAGAGGCATTCTTACGCTATATGCAAGGCCTCCTAATAATGGGAGTGATCCATCCAGTTCCACAGATGGAACAAGGACAGGGATTTCTCTTGTTAAGTGTGTTCAGTCCACGGGTCATCCATTACTTATGGGATATATTCTCCTTCCCAACAGGAAGTTGCAAGGGATCACCCAAGCAGAGCTGCTATATAGCTCCTCCCCTCACATGTCATATCCAGTCATTCTCTTGCAACCCTCAACAAAGAAGGAGGTCGCGAACTATTCTTCAATCAAAAGTTTATTTTAAATGGCACCGGAGTGTGCTGTTTTTCTATCTCAGGCAGTATTTGGAAGAAGAAACTGCCTGCGTTTTTTTTCTATGATCTTAGCAGGCGTAACTAAGATCCACTGGCTGTTCTCGACATTCTGAGGAGTGGGGTAACTTCAGAAACTGGGAATAGCATGCGGGGTCCTCCGCAAATGAGGTATGTGCAGTACTTTATTTTCTGTTACCGTATGATGTAAGTAAAGCCTTAAATGCAGTAGTAGCAACTGGTATCAGGCTGATAAATGTATGCGCAGTCGAGTTATATTCTAGGGACTAGAATTTGACTGAGAAAATACTGTTAACACTGAAATAATACTTAAGCCTTCTCTGCAGTTGTAGCGACTGGTAGCA